>NC_067150.1:37043451-37235951 GCF_903995435.1 Acomys russatus
CTGGTTACCCCCTCCTCAGCTTTGAGACAGGGTTTCTCTGTGTAGCCCTGGCTGTCCTCAAACTCAGGAGATCCCCATGCCTCTGCCTTCTGAGTGCTGGGATTAAAGGCATGCACCACCATGCCTGGCCTCTGGCCCTATTTTTGTGAAGATCTGAGATTAGAAGAAGACACAAAACACTCCGAACCCCAAACAATCTCCTCACAATGACAACCAGGAAGATGACAGAGATGCAGGCTGAGCATGCCTTTGTCAGCACCCTTTCATGAGTTCGCCCTGAGTGGTCAGAAAATGCCAATACGAGGACTGCCAAACTTGGGGCTCAGACTCAACAGTAAGGCCATGCATGTGGGGACGTAGGAAGGTGCTTGGAACTCTGTGAGACAGGCAAGCCAGTTGTTCAGTCAGCGTTTAAGGAGGCTCCAGGAGAAGGCCTGTAGGCTAGTCAAGAGACTTGGGTGCCCAGAGTCTGCAGGAGGAAACAGTCACATGAGTTTAGAAAGCCTCAAGTCACAACAAAGGGAAGGGTTTCATGCCCAGGCCACTTGCTGTCTGTTGTAGCCAGAGTGCCTGTCACCCTCACAGCAGGACAGTGCATGACGGGGCAGAGGAAGGGCCCTGCGAACTGGAGAAGAGGGGCGGAAAGGGCATGGTGTTCAGAGGTTATTATTGTTGTTGTTGTTGTTGTAAATTCTTTTTTTTTAGGTTATAATATGATTACAGACTCTCCTTTTCTGTTTCCTCCTCTAAATCCTCTCATAGACCCCTTTGTGCTCTCTTTCTAATTCATGGCCCCCTTTCACTAATTATTGTTTTATAAACACATACACACATTCTGAAATACGTAAGTACAACCTGCTCAGTCCATATGTATATACATATACATATGCATAGACACATATATAAAATGGCTGTAGGGCTGACCTTTTGCTATTAGATAACCAATTGTGCTTTTCTCTGAAGGAGACCATTTTTTCCCTCCTTCGTCATTTCTTAGTTATGTGCCAGTCTTTGTTTAAGGTTGAGGCCTTTCCTCTGCCCGTGTTAGGATGTCTGTTGGTGCCGTCCCTGTTCAGCAATCATGAGCTATTATCTGTGTAGTGTTTCTAGACACAGTCTCACAGCAAACTCCTGATTCTCTGACTTCCCCCTCTTCCGGTTTAGGAGCTGTGCTGTAGATACATCAGTTGGGTTGGGGTCTCTGTCATGTAGTTCTGGCGAATTCATTATGCAAATGAGACTGGCCTTAAACTCACAGAGGCCTGCCTGCCTCTGTCCCTTGCCCATCCCATGCCCCATGTCCTGGGATTAAGCCTATGCTAAATAGCACACCTGGGCGGTTCGGAGGGGCTTGTGTAGGAGATAGCTTTTTTGTGGGGCAACTGTAGGACAACTTGGGAAGACAGGTGGGCTGAGTCTCTGTGTCTTGTTTGTTTCGGGTAGCACACCATTTTGTCTTTCAGTCTGGGTACCTTCCACTGGAGCCCCGGCTCCCCTCTAGAGAGGATTGTGACCCTGAGCCTGCAGAACTCAGATACCCTAGGGGTTTGCTGGGATGGCTTCTCAGCCAGCTTCAGAGCTGCGAGCTCAGAGAACACAGCAGGGGAGAGGCCACAGCTGGGAAACCCCTCCACTTCCTGGGGCCGCCACAGCCTTAAACTCACTCTTGCTGCAGTCATTGTAGAGGCAGGAGCCTTAACTGGACCAGCCTTGGAGACCCAGCCGAAGGGGAGGAGCCTCGGCACATCCAGGCCTTTGCTCAGTGAGGCCAGCATAGGTGACAGTGCCTGACACTGTTAGAACATGTACGGGGTGGCCTCATTTCCTTTTAGGCACTAGACTTGGATCATTTAGTGGCACACACCATGTTTTATGTAGGCACCGTGATCTCTAAGGCACAGTAGTGCATCCTGTTTCTAAAGGATGGAGTGGGTGAACCGGCTGTTGTGCAAGCCGAGTTTGCTTCTCTGGGACCCGAGGTGGAAGGAGAGAGTGGAGAGCCAGGTCCTGAAATCCACCCTCTGACATCTCCATGCCTCCTCATAAAAAAGTAAATAAAGTTTTAAAATAGTTAAAGGTGCAAATTTTAGTATTGATTTTTATGTTTTGCTGTTTATTTCTGACTGTCTGTGATTAAAAATTTATAATTCTCTTTGCCTGCATTGGAGAGCATGCACATTTTGTAGGGACACACACACAGCACACACATGTGGCACACACACATGGCACACACACACATGTGGCACACACACGTGGCACACACACACACACTATGTGGGAGTGGGCCCAAGGTTCCTGTATACATGTGTTCACTCCATCTTTTTGTCCAAACCTCCCTCTCCAGGTGAAGAAGCAGGGGTCTAACATGACTGAGGGGCTTGCCCAGTGACACACAGATGGTTGGGACACTGATGCCACAGGATCCTACAGCAAGATTCTGTGCATAGCATTCAAACCTATTACAAACAGGAAGGAGCGCAGGGAAATCCTCGCTTCCAATCAATGAGTAAGCACCACGAAGGTCAATCTCAAATTAGCTACATAACCCCAAGTGTTAAGTTTTTAAGATCGACCTGGTTCAGTATTGATTCCTTCTATGAAAGCCATATTTATGCTGAAATTGCCCAAGAATGTCTGAGCACATATGAAGGCTTTGTTGAAATAATTACATGGCTTTATTTTTGTAGAAAAGTATCCAAAATACGGAAGTTCATTGTCTAAGTTAACAATGAAAACATCTGTGGTTTCTTGTGATGGCTCTGCTTTTAATACAACATGGCCAAATAATATCCCTGCCCCCCCAAGAAGCCACGATTAACCTGAATTTGGAAGAGGCTCACCTCTCAATCTCCCTGTGACTTTGTGAAGTTGCTTCAACTGACAGTGGTTAAAAAAAAAAAAAAAAAAATTGTTCTGAGCTCCAGTGTAAGAAAACACTGGAAATTTCTCACTGCTGTTAAGTGGTGTCCCTGTAAGAAACGAATCCCATGAATTTCAGGCCCATATGAGGTGCCAATATGAAGCTTTGGACTGCGTTCAAACCATAGTGAAGCACAGGTGGGCCTGTCATTAAGTGTTTATGTTTACCTGTACAAATGACTGCTTGCCTGGGCGACTGTGTTTGTTCTCACGCTGGTGTATGTAGACTTAGGTGTGGCTGTGGGGGTTTCCACCTGGTTTGGGGCTGTGAAGGAACAAGCTGGATCTCCTCTCCTTCATTTCCCTTTAGGGTTCAGTCACTGAAGGGAACCCCCATACAAGGGGAAGAAAAGGGGACTGCTGAACACATTTGAACCAAGCTGTCACTCTGAGTAGCAGAGAGGACCACAATTTAGGAAACAGCAATACAAAAGTTGTAAAGCCTGTCTGCTACCAGGTCTTCCCTCCCTCCCTCCCTCCCTCCCTCCCTCCCTCCCTCCCTTTCTCCCTTGCTTGCTTCTATATCAGAGAACACTTCATATTTCTACAGCCACTTGCCAGGGTCCCCAGCTCCATAGTTGTCATCTTATCATAGTGTGGGTGCAGATGACACCTCAGCATCACCCTGCAGAGCAGTCTTTACCCAACAGCTCACACAAGTCAAGGTCTTTGTGAGAAAAGCCAATGACATCAGTAATATTTACTTGTGCCACGCTGTGCCGGCCACCAGGCTTGTCCTAGTTAATTCTCACATGACTTCCTGCCAAAGATGCTGAGCTGTCTCCACTTTCCAGGTGAGGACACCAGGGTCTGACACACAAACGTTTTTCAGGGCACTCTGCAGCAAGTGGCAGGGCTGGGCTGAGAACACAGCCTGAGTCCAAGGCCATACTCTTAAGGGTGATGCTAGAAAGTCTCTTTGCTAATGGGAGTCCCTGAACCTGCCCTCCCTTAGATTTCTCTGTATTTCAGAACAATCCAGATGCCTCCTCTTCAAGGAGCAGACACAGTGAATGACCTCAGCCCTCAGGTAACACGTGGCCTAGTTACATGGTGAAATACTGTACACCAGCATGAAGGAGACACACATGAAGGGATCCAGGGGACACTGCAGGTGGGTGGAGAGAGAAGGCTCAGAGCTGGAGCAGCTGTGCTGTCGTCCCGGGCCCTCTCTGGCCCCGTCCCCTTACAGCAGACAGAGCACTTTCATCCTGTCTGACTTAGTGGTTTATTTTAGGCACAGCCTGACCAGGTGCTCTGGGTCAATAGGCTTAGTTTTAAATAACCGGATTCTTTTCCATGGCTTTCTCCTTCAGCAGGAAGGGACACAATGACAAAACGAGTCCCATAAGCTAGGTTGGTGACAGAAGGAGACAGGGAACAGGGCGGGAAAGAACACAAGTGGACTCTCTTACTTCTTGTATGGCCTCAGACAGGCGTATGGCTTCTCTACTCGGAGCCAGTTTCTCTACCTGCAAAGCACAACTTTGGGCCAGGTCGTGTCAATCACCCCCTGAAGTATGGCCTCCATGGTCTACACTACTTTTACAGACAACAAGCCACATTAAAAAAAAAAAAAAAAAAAAAAAGCATGAGCTTCTTGTTCAGAGTGCTGGCTTAGAGCTTAGCCACCAGGGAAGGCTGCAGAGCAAAGAGCAAGCAGATGTTGGGGTCCGGAGACCTAGATTTGGGTCTTGCTTTCAATCCTTCAAACCTGGTGATCTTGTGTGAGCCTCAATTTCCTAACCAGTTTTAAAGGAGCCTGATGAAACTTTAATAGACTTTATGGGAGTTACGCAGAGTGATTGCAGGTGAAGGCCCTTTAAATACCTAAAATACTGCACTGAAAAATTAAATGTGTCTGGCAGTTCCTTAAGAAGTTAAACATCCCCTACTCAGATCTAGCCAATGGACAAAACATTCTCCACAGTTGTGTGGAGAGAGGGGACTGACTCTGACACAAACTCTGGTGCCCCATATTTGGCCACTTCCCCTTGGTGGGGAGGCCTGGTGGCACTCAGAGGAAGGATAAGCAGGCTACCAAGATGAGACTTGATAGGCTGTGACCATATAGTGGGGGAGGAGGTCCCCTTTGGTCAAAGACCTAGGGGAGGGGAATAGGGTGAAAGAGGGAAGGAGGGAGGGAGGAACAGGAGGATACAAGTGTGGGGAAAACAATTGAGTTGTAATCTGAATAAATGAATTAGATAATAAAAAAGAAGTTAAACATAAAATTATGATACTATCCAGAAATTCCACTTCTGTTCTGCACCTCAAAGAGTGGAAAGTGAGGACACAAAGAGATGTTCTTACAAATGTGTTGATAGCACGGTTACTCAGAAGACCCAAAAGTAGAAGCAACCCAAGTGTGCATTTGATGACAACTGAAAAACCAACTGCTGTATAGACACACAATAGAATACTATACAGCCATAAAGAGGAACGGAATTCTGACATGTGCTGCAGCATGGCTAAACCTGGCAGACAGGAAAGGACCACTCATTATGAGGTACCTAGAATAGCCAAGTGCACAGAGGACAAGTGATGGTTCCAGAGGCTGGGGAGCGGTTGTTTAATGGGCAAAGAACTTCTGCTTGGTTTGATGGAAAAGATCTGGGCATGGGAAGTGGCAACGGTGGGACAATGTTGGGGCTCTCCTTTGTAGTAACCTTAACAGATGGCTAAAATGGGGGCTGGAGCGACAGCTCAGTTTGTAAAGTGCTTGCTGCGTGAGCATGGCACCCTGAGTTTGGATTTCAAGGTTTAATGAAAGACCCTGTCTCAAAAAAAATAAGGTGAGGAGAGATCTTTGGGGGAAATCACCTGGCATGGACCGGTGGCCTCCATGCACATGTGGGTGCATGGGCCAGCAGTCTTCATGCACACATGAGTGCACAGACCAGTGGTCTCCATACACACATATGTACACATGCACCTGCATCCACACAAACATGTACATACACCATACGCACAAATTTAAAAATGACTAAAATGGCAAATTCACACTTTTTGTATCTTACCATGTTTAAAAAAAATAAATGCATGGCTTTCAAATTTTAGTTTAAAACGTTAGACATATTTTGGCAAAACCTAGGAATGAGAAAACCTGGTTCTTTGCCTGAACTTGGGTGAGACATCTGGGGAAATAAAATCTCTTTCTGTTAGATGAAACAGCAGCACCCCCACCCCCCCCAACTCCTCCCACTCTTCCTACTATACCTCTCAGAAAGCCAGGTCAAAAGCACACACAGGTGGAGCTAGGTGGAATCAAGGTGGCCACAGGTTCTCAAGGCCACCTACCTGACTCTGGAGAGTTCCGGTGCTGGTGCTTGGTGTACCCTTCAGGCTACCTGGACCTCTTCCCTGGAACCTGTGAGGCCTCTTCTTTTAGAATTCAAGGGGGGGAACCCCACTTTCTGCAAGTCAACCTTCCACATCAGAGTCAGCTATGCCATGGCACCCTCCTCAGAGCTCAGCAGGGCTCAGCTTCCATTTGGTGACTGATGGGGTACCATTGATCAGTTTCTGCAAGGTGAGGAAGCTGTGATGACGGGGTAGGGTGGGGTGGGATGACAAAGCACGCACAGAACAGGCATTGCTACGCCTTTGTAAATGACTGCTTAAAAGCTCACAGTGTGTCAGGTATTAGTGCAAATCTGGACAATGCTACGTACGGATGGAGTGGACTGAGGCGGCTTCCCTAGGAGGTTGACTTGCAGAAGTGACTAAGGATTTAGGGCAGCACGTAGATTTGAGCTTTGGGGTGGAGAGCACCAAATGTCTTTTAAAGATCTTAGTCCAGATGTTGCCCAGAGCACCCATGCTCTCCCTTTTGTGGAGGGAAACTGAGTCCAAAAGAAATAGCAAGCAATGGCTTTGGATGACCTGGCCCGCAGGCCGGGAAAAACCCAGCGTCCTTGCCCCGTGCATGGCGGACTCTTGGCACATGTGTGACATATGCCTCTGTACCACCGTAGGCTCAAAGCCCGTTGGTAACAGGGACCCCTTGCCTCTCTCCCAGAGGAGCAAGATCGAGACTGTCTGGTCAAGGTCCCCACCTCTGTTCCTGAGCTTGTGGAGCTAAGGGACCCCCAGGCTCGGGCTGGAGTGGCGCTCACCACCCGGGGTGTCGCGGGGGGGCGGGGAGAACGGCCGCCTAGCCCAGCCCCGCGGATGACAGGAACCGGGGAGCCGAGGAGGGAGGAGCCGCCGCCGTGCGCTGGGCTGAGGAGCTGAGAGAGCGGGGCGCCGAGTGCGGGCGGCTGGGAGCGCGCTGAGCGGGGGAGAGGCGCTGCCGCACGGCCGGCCACAGGACCACCTCCCCGGAGAAAAGGGCCTCTTTATGGCATGTGGCTGGTAACTTTCCTCCTGCTCCTGGACTCTTTACACAAAGGTGAGACCCGCGCTGCCCGCGGCAGGGCGGTGGAGGCGGCGGGGCCAGGATGCGCGCGGTTGGAGGCGAGGTGCGGTGCCCAGTGAGCTCCAGGTGCCCGGGTGCTGGACCCACTCGGTGCATGGCGCTGGGTGGGCGCGAGGGGTGGGGCAGCTTCGCGAGAAGGGTCGGGTGAGAGTCAGCCTGGGACCGTTTGCCAGCCCCCCTGCGCCTGCCGATTAGGGGCGCGCCCTTGGGGGGCGGTGGCCAAGGAACCCCTGGTTTTCCCATCCCAGGCCGGCCTCAGTTCCTGGACCCCTCCCCCAGCCCCTTGCCAGCTCCCCGGGCTTGCTGGAACTGGGACCCCGGGGTGCCCTGCGAGCCAGGTGGTCCTCGACCGAGACTTCGTCCGGGAGCCCTCGGTAATTGGGTCCTCGGACCTAGTGAGGCTTACTCCTGCCGTAGCTTCGTGCGCCCCTTGACTGCCCTCGACCCCCGCCCTGGCGCAAATGCCGGCGCACCGCATGGCGCTTATCTGCCCCTGACTGGGTGCAGGGCTGGGAGAGCTGAGGGTCCCGAGAGGTAGGGGTTCCCTCGGACATCAAGTTTGTTCTTCAGACCCAAGAATCACCCTCACCTATGTCCCACCCCGGTACCCCAGGCGTTAGCTCAGGCTTCTCTGCGTCTTCCTGGCCACCTTAGGCAGCGCGCCCCAAGGTGCGAGGGCGCTTGGCTTGCTGGACCAGGGGACAAGTGTTCAGACGGGGGGGGGGGGGGGCGTGTCCCTTTCCCTAGAGAGAAAAGGTTGTTAGGGGTGGGTCCAGGTGTCCAGCATGTCCAGACTTGCTCCTGGGGCGCAGCGCACCTGATCTGAGAGGTAGCCGGGACTGAGGGGCTGGCGAGAGGCAGGCATTTCCGATCGTTACCAACCTGGGCACCAAACTGGGACCTGGGCAGCGCGGGCAGTTGAGGTTCCAGGCTGTAGCAGAGGACGTGCCCCGGGGCGCGCAGATGGCGGGAGAGAGAGGAGGCGGCCGAACTCCGCGCCCTTGCGCTGTAGAGCACAGACGCTCTTCCTTGGTTTTACCTGCTCAACCCTCTAACTTTTCTCCTTCGCGCCCGGAGGGCAGCTTCTCCTTCTGCCCGTTCTGCCTCGGTTGGCCTGGTCCAACAATAATTCTTGCCCCCTAGGCAATGGAGAAGAGCAATCAAGAGCCCGGGGGCGGGGGTCAAGTCCTCTACTGAAACCAGGGGGTGTCTAGAGTTTGCAACTTGCAGAGCCCAAAGCAATACCCAGTAGGTTGGGGGCGGGGCGGGGGACGGCAGGCTAAGCCTTATTTGTGAATATGGCCAGGTCAGAGCCAATCTGATGGCCTAGTCCACTGGGATTTTGCTTGGAAGATCCGGGTGCTGAGCAATGGGTGGCCCCAGATGGTGAGCAAAGTAATAGACTTTCTCAGGCCCAAGAGTGGGGGCCACTGGGTAACACGCCAAGGCTGGTCTAGCTTGCTTAACTCCTTGCCCCCTGAACTGACCCTCTCATCCCACCTTAGAGCAACAAGCTTGCCTCCTGCCCCCACCACACACGCACCAGTTTTCTTTCTTGGGCCTCTTCCTGCTTCTTTCCACCCCAGCAGGCTGGTTTGGCTCACAGCTTTAATTACGTTAATATTAAATATACATAAGGTGAGGAGCGGCTTTCTCTCTCCGTAGCTCTCACTCCAACCCCCATCTCTTTTCCATTTTGTCAGGCAAGAAACACAGACCAGAGCTGTGACCACACAGCTTTGTCCCCAACCTTGCCCCTGGGAACAGCCCATTTCTCAGCAACGGAGACCCCTTCACAAATACCTGCAGGACACCCCGCCCCCTCCCCAACCCGGGGGCTCTGCATTAACAAACGAAGCCCCAGTTATTTGATAGGGAAGGAACAGATGGGGGTGGGGGTGGAGAAAGGCCCAGAAGGCCACAGGGCAACAGCTGGAGGGGCAGAATCCTTTCCTACTCCAGCAGGAAGTTTGTCTTTGTGGGTAGACAGGAGTTACCAGGTATGGCGGCCTTTGGGCCTGCAGATTCCTGGCTCCCCTGCCATTCAAAGCACCAGCATCTGTGTTGGGCGCCAGGCAGCCTTGCCAGACAGGCCTATCTTTTCCTTGGTGCCTTAATTGGGTCTTAGGTGCCAGGCTGATCCCCAGGGGCCTGTTCTGCTTGGGGTGGCATGGTAGGTGGGTGGTGGAGGCGGCTGGGGGAAGATGTAATGTAGGGACAGCAAGAAAGATGGGGCGTGGTTTATTTCTCTCCCGTTGCCAGTCACCCCCGCGGCACCAAGGAAAATGTAAATGCAAATGTTCCAGCCTGTTACAGAAAACAATATCCTCTTGCAATAATTTGTACGTCCATCTGTGAGGAGCGGGAGGCGGCAGGCAGAGAGAAGAAAACGGGGAGATGGAGCATCCTCTGGATGGAATTAAGCAGTTATTGAATGTGTTTTAAGCTTCTGTTATTTCCACTCTTCTCAAAATACCTTTTTTTTTTTTCCTGAAGCCTGAGCTCAGCCCGTTTCCCCAGAACTAAACCGGGAAGGTGTTTTAATAATCGGTTATCGAGTCTCCAATAACTGCCTTATTATTGCCAAAACAAATCCAGGTCTGAGCAGCCAGATGAACCCCAGCGAGGCTCTCTCTGTTGTTACATCCAGCGTGCCAGCATCTGTGTTGCCCGAATTTGCATTTTTACTGTGTAAAAGAACAAGCTTCCTCGCCACTAAAATTCCTGTTTTCTAAAAGCCAAAATAATGGGTTGCATTGGTTTTTTTTTTTTTTTCATTTCCCACCCCAACCTCTCGGATGAGGACTCAGGGTTCCTCTCTCTGGAGAAGACCAAATTAAAAGCCTTTGTCAGGCCATTAAGAAAATCTCTAGCATTCTGTTCAGTGTCTAATTAAAAGGGGGGAGGTTTGCTGGGGGCATGTTTTTTAAAATCTCAAAGTGGCAAGTATAACTTAGGGGAGGTAGGCAAAGGACCAGTGAACATCTGGGAGAGGGTGGGCAGAGGGGGCCTGGCTGCTAGAATAACGCGAAGGAGAAGGCGATTGCCATGATGCCCGGCAAACCTTCCTGATGCCTCATTTTTCTGGGCATCAACACCAGCTGCCTTAATATATGTCTGCCGCAGAATAGGGAACTCAATTAGAAACAAACACAAAAAGCTGGTAAGCAGTTGACCCAAAGGCAGTGCTGAAGTTGAGCAGATATTGGGCACTGGCCAGAGGGGCTGTTTTTCTTTCAGAGAGGGTGGAGGTGGGCACACAAACAGTCAGATTTGGTCTGGCGATGGTTTGTTTGCTCAAGAAGCAGATAAGCTAGGGCTCCCCAAACACAGGGTGAGGGTAGGCACATCACAGGCATGGAGCCTTTGGCAGGGGGTGTGTACCATAAGAGCCCTTAGCTCCTCTGTATCTTTAGGGAGTCCGTCCTTGTGATTTGTTTGGTTCCCTGCCTTGGCTAGTGAAATATGACTTTATTTGTTCGGAGAGCTCTATCAGGGTGTTCAGGCCTTAGGCTGGAGACTCTCTGCTCCCCTATCTCCTTGGAGATGTTTCTTGGGGGGGAATTCAAAGTAGTTATGAGGAGGATCCCCTAGATTTCTGAAGTGCTTTCCTAGTCCCTAACCTAGTACGTTGATTGAAACCAGGGTACCAGAATAGGGTGAACTGCAGCAGAGATGGCAGGAGGCCAGGAACCCAAGAGCAGGCTCCAGATTTGCATATGATTTGCATGCAGATTTGCATGCTCACCTAGCCAGCCCAAGAGCCTAGCCCTGTGAGGAGCATCTTAATCCCAGCTTCAGTGGGCCTAAGCAATAGCTTCTTCCTGTATGGAACGTAACGGACAGGTGGGAGAGAGAGGCCTGGTAATGTTCATACAGTCTCCAAGTTTTAGGCCTACACACACTTAGTGCTGCCAGAGTAGCCCCATAGCTCTCACCTTCTGCACCCAAGATAGATAGTGGCACTGGGCGACAATGGGGAGAGACAACCTGAGGCAGAGCAAATATGGGGGTATAAGCTGTTGCTCTGTGCCTCAGAATTCCAGGAACCTACCTAGGGCCAGTACTAGCCATCTAGGAATGGGACATTTGAATGGAGGGAACTGGGTGCTTTGAGTTGTGGAAGACTCGTTGGTGGACAGGGTTGGGTTAATAGGTGTGGCAAGATGCTCTCTAATCCTTCATCTTTGGGAAGGGTGATGGCCTCTGGGGTTTCTTCTTTCACTGTGATTAAGGCGGTTTGGGCCTGAAGATGGTTCAGCTGGGGGCAGTGGGAAGATAGGCAAGGCTGTGTAGAGTTTGAGTAATACTTAAAGGGCAGGCACTTAAGAGAGCTGTGTGATTACGCTTGGGAAGCCAGCTGGGACATCTGTGATGGAAGCATGGCCTAGGGATAGCTTTGACTGTTCGTCTGGGCTCCTGAACGAATCTTACCTGCCTCTGAGGCTTCTGGAGACCAGAAGGGTCCTGGTCCACTTGAGCCCAGAGAGTGCATCTTCCAAAAGGTACCATGAGGAGCTCCAGGGGGTTAAGTGGGGTCTCAGGGGAGTAGGATTAGAAGGATAGACTGAGCTTTGCCCCTGCCTATTCAATGCTTTCAACTAGTGCTTTCATCTGGTTCATATTTTGGCGTGTGTGTGTGTGTGTGTGTGTGTGTGTGTGTGTGTGTGTGTGTGTGGTGTGATGTTGGGGTAAGACTGATCTGTCTTCTATGGTGGAAATTTGGAGCCAAATTAAGCCCTTTGTGCATATCTTAGCTCTGCATTCAGCAGGCATGAGACTTGGGTGTGGGGGTTTCTGAGCCTCCCTTTCTCTATCTGAAAAGGGAGACTAAGGAAGATAAAGTACATACCGTAGCCAGAACTGAGCTGGTGCTCAATACACATTAGGCCCCTCTGCTTCCTACACTGCTCCCTATTCCCACCTCAGCCCCCACCTTCATCCTCCTACCTTGACCCCAAAATAGATTTGGAAATCCTGCCTCTCCCGAGCAGTTGTATTAGTCAGTCACATTTCCAGCAAGGTCGACAGTCTTAATCCTTATGACAGTAAGAAAGATCAAATGATGGCCAAGACAGGGGACACAAGTTCCTTCCTTCCGTTTATCACCTCACAGGGTAGCCTTTGCATCTCTGCCTCAGCTCAACTGAGAAAGCTGTGGCCATGTGGACACCTGAGTGTCCTTGGGGACTCTAGCACCACCCTTTCCCCGACTCATCATGGCTGGTGGCAGCGGTGGAAATGGAGAGGGGGTGGTTGAAGTCTAGCATTTGCGGAAGCCAGGGCTGGTTTGTTGTCTGCAGTGAAGGCTGGGGCCGCCCGCTCAGTGTGTCTTTACCATGCTTGGTGTAGCAAAAGCAAGTGAGATGGATTTAATTCAACATAGAGTGTAAGCAAGCGCTCCTCATGGGGTGAGCCTTCCAAGTGTCTCTGGATGTGTCTTTCCCTGCTGGGTGAGCCTCTCTGCCATCCAGGTAGTCATGTGTGGAGAGAATACTCCACCTTTGGAATCCTGGTCACTCCTTTCTCTGTGAGTGATTGAGCCATAGAGAAAAAAGCACATGGCACAGAGGTCAAGGGATGCCCATAGTGGGTTGTAGCCTATGGCCTCTGTAAATGGGAGGAGGGGCTGTTGTGGGCACATCAACCCATGTGCCTCACTGAACAGATGTTTGTCCGGGGCCGCTGTGGCATGAGCAGCATTAGCCTTAGGTACCACCCGGGCTACTCCAGCTGCTACTCTCCTCATCTGTTCGGCGTCCGTCCCCATGCCCTTGCTCTACATGAAGCTTGCTCCGGCAGTTTCCAAGGTCACCGTCTTCATTAAGAACAGTTATTCAGATGCTAGCTGCATATTCATTAAGCTGGATTTTCTAAAGATGTGTGTGTGTGTGTGTGTGTGTGTGTGTGTGTGTGTGTGTGTGTGTGTGTACTCATATACACATGCGTGGTTGGAGAGAACACTCTCTGTGGACCCAGAAAACAAGCCTTTGATTTGTCTTATCACAGGCAAATTGAGAAGCTTCTAGTCTATAATCTGTAAGATGGGTAGAGTGATCGGTGTCCCAGCTCTCCCACAGGGCAGGTATTGCTACATGCACACAGGGATAAGGGGCATAAAATCAAATACTGTGTGGCAGTGCTTTGTACATGAGAGGAAGCAATGTATAGAACATACACATTTGAAAAAAAAAAAAAAAAACCACAGCAAAACAGTTTCTGCCCTGTAAATGTTATGTTAAAATTTAAGGTATAATTACTATCATTTTATCATAGATAATGAAGAAGGCCTCACAGCTGTTTGTGCCTGTCTCCTTTCATGCCCCCACTCCCTCACTCATGGATAATTTTCCTAGTTTTGTTTTCTGTCATTGTTGAGACCCATTGCATGTGGTGTGGAAAGAAACCCACTCCAGCTCCCCTGACCTCTCTCCTATCTAAAGCCCCCAGAAGTGACTGCTCCTGTAGAGGATCCATAGTCTTTTGTGAGAGTCCCACTGTGGTCATCTCATTGAAGGTTGAAGTACTCTCTACAATCCCTAGGAATCCTGCTGAGTCAAGGGTCATGGATACCCTGGTCTAGTGGCCTGCCTGGAGCCAGGGGCAGGATGTATGTGTGTGAAAGTTGGGGGGCAGCTATGGAAATAGGAGAAGAATTCAGGTGTCATGACCAGTAGTCTCCCAAAGTTGGAAGGTGCCTTGAGGGACATGGATTGTGACTTCCATCCAGGTTCAGCTACCTTACCAGCTTCCCCTTCCTCTTCTTTTCTATATCCAGTAGAGTAGGGAACATTTTCTTTAAAGCGGTTGTTTCCTGGTCCTGTGACTCTGCGTATTTTCGAGTGCATCCTTACACCCAGACCAGCCCTGCCATGATCTTGTGGGTTCTACTCTCATCTTGGCTCCAACTTTGGACCACAGATCAAGACGAAGGCCTCTTCCATTTGTCACCCATCAGCCACTTACAAGTGGACATCTTTCCCATCTGAGATTGCTCCTGTAGTCCCTCTGATGCTTCGTCAAGTGACACCATACTGTTTCATGATGCTCCAGTGTACCTGGGTTGCCAGGGGTGCTGAGCAGAAAGAACACTGGAGCCAGCGTTGGTCCCCGGTCCAGGCACTAGCTAGCTGTGTCCTTGGGGCAAGTGATTCCACTTCCCTAGGCTTTGTGAACAGAAGAGATTAGGGGGAAAAAAATCACCCCTTAAGTTCCTCAAGTGCTAACAATCTAAATCTGGGATTCTCTGGGGGACAACTGTGCTGTCTGAACTGACTCCCTAGGAAGAACTTTCTGGCCATAAGGGGCCCTCCTCTGACAGGCCTTGTCTAGAAAGGGCTGGAAGATTAAAGAGGCTGTCCGGCTGTCAGCTGTTACTCATAGCTCCTCCTGGAGCCGATGGTGCAGGGGCCTTGGAGGCTGAAGGATGGCGGCATCCTCATTGGATCTCAGAGCTCTCTGCGTGATGGGTAGGGGAGCAATGTTCATGTTAAGAATACTAAAATAAAAAAAAAAAAATCACAACCAAACCCACGCTGTCTCTGGTGGGAATGAGGAAGGGCCTGAACAGCTTTTCTCAATAAGCTCTGAAAGGGCGGTCATCTCAATGGCTGGAGCAGGGAGTCGCTGGCATTAGGTTGAGACAGAAATGAAACACCCAATACCTGAGATGACCCCGAGTCATGCAGAACTGCCCTATTCCAGATCGCTCCCCGATATCAGACACTCCTCTGCCGTGTGCACACCCTTGGAGACAGTCTGAATATAGTCTAGATTAGTGTGGCTGTGGGACGCAAAGGTGGACCTGAGGTGAAACATGGCTATGCATGAGAAAGTGGGCAATATGAGGAAAGAACTGATCTACTTATCCATAAAGTGGGCTTCCCCGCCCCCAGGTCTTTCATGTGATTTTATTTTTTCCCTTCAACCATAATAATATGATGTCCAAATTTTGTCTCAACTGGTGGGTCCATAACCACAGGCTTACCCATTCTACCTATAGGCAAGACAAATGCCACTTCAGGTCACCCAACCCAAGTCACCCCCTTGCCTGGCTTTATCTTCACTATAATCTGAGGCTACTTCACTGAATCTCTTCCTAGACTTTAACTTTTCTGTGGCTTCCATGATTTTGCAAGTTTTTTTTCCCCACATAGAATGTGTCTGGTCTTTATGGCATTGCCACCACCCTTTGGGCCCTTAGACTTCTTGTCAGGACTGTCACTCCCAGAGGCTGCACTTCCTTTTCCCCCAATTTCCAGAGCAACTTTTTCCCTTCGGCAGCATCTCTTGAGCTTGCTGTTGAACTCTCCAAAATGTTTTTTTTTTTTCTTTTTTTAATGAAATTTTGAGCAATAGCTGCATTGAAGACTTGGCATAAGAATGAAATAAGTAATGTAGCAAGAAAACAGTTCTTCATTTGTGGTTGCCTGACACTAAGGAGATGCCAAAAACAGAAAAAAGAAAAAAAAAATCAATGGCCACAATAGTATGAGGAATATGGCAACCCAGGTGCCCTGGCTAGTTTTGTGGTTGTTGCTATTGTTTTGTTTTGGTCAACTTGACATAAACTAGAATTATCTGGGAGGAAGGCCTCGCAGTCGAAAATGCCTCCATCAGATTGGCATGTAGGGCATTTTTAAAAATTAATGACTGATATGGGAGGGCCCAGGTCACTGTGAGGAGTGCCATTCTGGGAAGGACATATTGGTTTGGATGAAAACCAAAACAAAACAAAAAACAAGTTGAGCAAGCCAGTAAACAGCATTCCTCTATTTTCTGCTTCTGTTCCTGTCTCCAGGTTCTTGCCTTAATGTTCTGCTCTGACGTCCCTTGATGATGGTTGTGTGAGTCAAGCAAACCCTTTCCTCACCAAGTTGCTTTTGGCCATGGTGTCTTATTGCAGCACCAGAAAGCGGATCAGACATCAGGTGTGCCCAGATAGGAGGAAAACCAAGGGCAGCAGGCAGGAGACTTGGTCCCTGTGGCTTCATCTTGCCCAAGGACAACACAAAGTTGGGTTACCTGGGAAGCACTCCGGTGCCATCTGGGAGACTCACCCACCCCTCCCCAGAGCCTAGCCTTACACTAATCTCCACAGTGTAAACGAACCACAGAAGGGTTTTCTGGTGTCTAGCTGGTCCTCTGGGGTTTGGCATGTACTGGTGGTTGAGCAGAGATCCTCTGATTCCTCCCCAGCTGGGCCCAGTTTCCCCAGCTGGGGTGTGAGAACAATCAGACTCGCGCTACATAATCTGTCGGTCTCACCTGTAAACCTCTGTGTGCAAATGCATAGATGTAATCACCCTTGCACAATAATCTCTAAAACCTCTCCAGCCCTCCTGCCTAAGGGACTATGGGAGGCTGTTTACAGATGGGGGGCGGGGACGTCAGGGGAAGTGGACAGCAGTGGGATTACTATTGCAATGCTTGTTCAGCGATCACGCAACACTTCCTTTATGAACTCCAGTGCCAAATTTGGTTACTACACATGGTGGGACGGCTTGTCAGCAGACCCGCAAGAACTATGTTGCTGGTATATGAAACACAAGTCCAGTATGGGACATCTGCTTTCCCCACGGCTTGCTACTCTGATTGCGGACAGAGGACACTAACATCTAAAATAGCATTTCTGGCCTTATGACAGGCACGGGGTGCCTGTTGTCTAAGTCTCTGCATCTTTATCAAGCTCCCAGGTGATTCTTATGCATATTCATGTTTGTACACCACTGTTTGAAGTTATTCTTATCCTCATCCTCATCCTAGGTGCTTGGTAGATAGGCACAAGGAGTTGTTTACCTCACAGGTACTTCCTGCTTGTCTGCTATGACAATAATACTCATAACAGCCCCCCCTCCCATACTTGAGTGGTGCCAGACACTTACAGTCACCTGAAACTGTCCATGAGGTAGATACTGTCACCTCAGTTTCATAGAAACTACAGCACAGAAAGGCAAGGTTGCTTGCTTGGGGTTACACACATTGCTTGTAATGGATAAAGAAGGGATTTGAGGCCAGGGAGTGTGGCACCGGATCTATGGCTCTTTCCCATGGTGTAAGCTCTTGCTCTTATGCCCAGGAGATGAAGTGGTCTCAGGAGTTAACAGCCCAGCATAGTAAGAGGGTCCACCTCCCCCCTTGGTCCTGTCTCTCTTCTGGCCTTTGTATCCCTGAAGACCTGTCACCCTCTCTACCCACGCATGCTGGGCCTGAGCAGGAAGTACTCTTTAGAACTCTGGGTGCTTCAGGTGCCCAGCACTGGCGGACAGTCCTCCATTCAAAGTCTGGTGAATGAAAGGAGTAAACATTGCAAACGGAAAGAACTAAATGACTCATTGTCCCCGTGGAGGCGGCGAGGTGTTAATATTTCAGTCCCCTCTGGTTGTCACTTCTGATGATTGCTGATGATGACATGGGGTGATTCAGTGCATACCCCAGAGGAATGCCGGGAGTGCTGTAGGCTGCGGCCAGACACCCTCCCCACCCCAACTCCAGGCAAGTGGACAGGAGTCCACTGGTGTCGCTACAGGCGACGCCCGTGTCAGATTTCCTTTGCCAAACTAATCTCCCATGTGATGCCCAGCCAAGCCAAGGGTGAGCTAGCTGGTAGATAGAATGGATATGCAGGTTCTAGCTGTGGCCCTGGGGGCAGCCAGATGCCTGGGGGTGAGTTCTGGTTTAAAAATATTGCCGTGCTATTTCTATACTTCTAATCTCCTAGCGATTTGGAGCCTGTTTTATGAAACAGCGTCGGGGTGGTGCTCAATGCTACACGGGTAGAGAAGATTAAATGAGTTTAAGTCTGGACGTCTGTCACATGACAGCCAGGCCCATAACTTCCATTTTCTATTAAAATTCCATTTCCCTCTTTGACCAGAAGCAGCTTTGCTGTTGATCTGAATGTCTCTCTCTTTATTTATGAAGGATTCCCCCTGCCTTCTCTTGCTCTCTGTAAATTTGCTTGGTTCTGTCTGCAGAGGGAAGAAAGAGCTGGAGGGAATGACAGAGATTTAAGGGGAAAGCTGTGGTCTGCTGTCATGGGATCTTCTTCCCAACTGGGGTTAGTTTGGAGAGGAAGGTGGAGGAGAACTGCCATAAGGCTCCAGTCTAGGAACTCAGTACTGTGATGGGAGAGCTCAGCTAAGAAGCCCATGCCCTCACCTCTCAGCTGGACCCCTCTCTCCCTCCCTCCCTCCCTCCCTCTCTCCCTCCTTCTCTCCTCCCTCTGTCCCTTCTTTCTGACTTCTCTTCTGTTTCCTTACTTATTTATGACATATCTACCCCCATCCACCTATCCAGCTACTTACCTACCTACCTACCTACCTACCCACCTACCCACCTACCTTCCTATAGAATAGCCCTGTCTCCCCTTATCTCGTTCCCTCTCTGCTGAGGCACCGGCTCTTGATGTCCAGCCTGCTCTTCAGTTGCTGACTCAAGCCACCCCCACCCCCCCCGACCCTGCCTGAGAAGTTGGGAGTCCCTGTGCACATCACTGTGCCTTGCTGCTACCTTCTCTTCCTACCTGTATGATTTCACAGCAGTTACGACTCCCCTAAACTCTTTTTCACCATCAGGACTCTCACTTTTCATGGCTGTGCACATATTAAATAAAAAAGGGAAGCAACTGTGCCCTGTGCCCAGCCCAGCCTCCACTTGGGAAATGTTGGTCTCCTTTCTGGGACTCTGTACCATCAGCCATGCCAGTGAGTCTCCAGAGAGATGTCCATCCCTGAAAACTGTGCCTGGGATCTACTTGAATAAGAGCAGCCACCACTGTCAGAAGGCACTTGGACATCCTGCTTGGTGTCCTTTCCAGTTTGTAAACTCCACCTGCACCCTACAGTGTCCACCATTGACTGCAGGTTGCAGGCCACTTCATCTGGTTCTGCCTCATCTCCCCAATACTCCAGCTTGGAGATTCCCCCCAGACACACTCATCTCATGCCAGTCTTTACTATTGTCATATTGAGCTTCTTGGGGATGCCTCCTGGGCCAGCCTCCTACTCCCGTCTACTTTCCAGCTTCGTGAAGGCCAGCCTGTGGAGTAACTGACCCTGTCCATCCTGGCTTTTATCTGAGAGCCGTACTTAGCATAGTTCGTTCCCACACTCAGCTCTGTGCCAAGGCTTAGCCCATCTCCGGCTCTCCTTTTGGGAGATTTGAAAGGCAGCATCCTTCTCTTTTGCCTTTTGATGCCTCTGCCTTCCCTGGAATACTCTGGCACACTCAGCTGGTGCTTTGTGCATATTTCCTGGAGTGATGAAAGACCCTGGGAAGGGGCAGAGTAGGATAAAGAGCCAGCAAAGAGGAAAGTGGAGGGCACCTGGAGCCTCCAGGAGAGTTGGGACTTCCTGCTCCTCCACTCTTGTTAAAGGAGTTGAGGCTTCCCCTTCCATTTCCCCTGCTAGCAGCCCCATGAGGAAGGTATGACACCTCACCCTACTTCTTTTGGAGATGGGCACAAGGAGGCCCAGATAGGCTAAGCCACTTATTTGAGGTCACACAGCAGGTGACGCAAGCCCCCAGAAGACACACGGTTCTCTCAGGCTCTATCCAAGGCTCTGTGGTGCCTCATCTCCTTGCCCGGTTGTAACATCCCTGCTCTGTAGATCTCAACAGGAGTTGGAGCAGGAGATGAAGTCCCTGAGAGGCCACAGTAGACTCCGTGGGGTCAGAACAGGACCCTGAGTACCCGATGCTCCCCTCTGTACCATTGCTTCCACCTCTATTTGCCAGCTGACCTCCTGCCCAGATTTCCACTCTGGGAGTGAGTGGCACAGAATCCAGATACATGGTGGGCAGTGCCTCAGTTTCCCTCCTATGGGTTTGTTCATGCCTTTCCCTTGGCAGATAGGACAAGGCAGAATTAATGTTTATTTAAGGCTTCTGCATTTTGAGATGACAGGTGCCTTGTGATAGTAAAATATGAACCCAACCTAAGTGCAAAATGCTATTGTTTTACACCTGAGGGTGATGTTTCATGATAGCAATGCACTGTCAGAACCGTAAGCAGAAATGAATGGTGTGTCTAATCCTCCCCAGCTCCCCCATACTCGGAAGACAGCAGCTCGCATCCTGGAGTGGGAGAAATATGAGGCTCCTCGTCTTTTGCTATAAATCTGTTGTTGCATCAGCCCTGACAGGTGGCTGGACAATCCCAGTCAATTCATCAATTAAATCTACCCATTTGTAGCTTCTGGGAACCTCGTGTCCTTGGCTCTGGGAAGAGCCAAGGCCTCCAAGTGCAGGAGGGCTGTTGTCATTGTGGCTGATGCTGTTGGTGGGAGTAGAAAGGGTTGTCCTCAGAAGCAAGGAGAGGGGGAAGGGACTGCTAACAAGAGGAGACAGGAATGTGTGTTTCGGTATGGCAGGGATCGGGGAAAGGGTGGACAGGGTTTTGTGGTTTGGTTCATGTCCAGCTTGACCATTCAGTAGAGCAAATAGGTGTACCTTCTGCTTCTGATGTGACAAAGTTGGGTTCCTGTTCTCCCTCCTACTATGTTGTGTATGTTTAAATGAGTCAATTAGCTTCCCAGTCTTCTCAGCTTCTTTTTCTGTAAGATGGAATTATTATTATTATTATTATTATTATTATTATTATTATTATTATTATTATTATTAATTCTCTTTAGGGCATTAAGATGAAGAACAATAGCTACCTATTACTGATGAAAAAGAAAATGATCTTAGTGGGTCTGGCTAACAGTGAAGTCAGTGACTGTCATCATTATTATGTAGGTTTTGATATCACAGAGGGCCCTGTCCAACTTACATCACTTCCTCAGACCTTTGCAAGTATTTGGGAGCCTTTTCCCATGTACTGGACACTTCCTGGATTCCTTTCTGTCTGACAGCTTTCTCAGTTTTCCTAGGTCTGTGTGTTAGGCACAGTGGAGAGTCATTCTATAACTTGATGGAGCTTGGCTCCTCAGATCCATGAGGTTGACATGGTGGAGGTAGCTGAGGTATTAGGTCATCTCAAAAAGCACCCGGAAATGCAGAGGGATGTATGCCCTGCTTCCTAAAGCTAAGGACTGCCGGAATGCCCAGTCTACCAGGAGCCACTTCCAGGGATGAGAGGGAGGGGGAGGAGAGAAGAGGGGAGGATAGGCGAGAGAGGTGAGGAGAGCTGAGGCGAGGTAGGGAGAGGAGAGACAAGGAGAGGAGAGGAGAGGTGAGGAGAGGAGAGGTGAGGAGAGGAGAGGAGAGAAGAGATGAGATGAGAGGAGAGGAGCAGTGAGGAGAGGCAAGGAGAGGTGAGGCGAGGAGAGGAGAGGTGAGGAGAGGAGAGGAGAGACAAGGAGAGGTGAGGAGAGGAGAAGAGAGGAGAGGTGAGGTGTGGAGAGGAGAGGAGAGGTGAGGTGTGGAGAGGAGAGGAGAGGTGAGGTGTGGAGAGGAGAGGAGAAGAGAGGAGAAGAGAGGAGAGGAGAGGAGAGGTGAGGTGAGGTGAGGAGAGGTGAGGAGAGGTGAGGTGAGGTGAGGTGAGGTGAGGTGAGGTGAGGTGAGGTGAGGTGAGGTGAGGTGAAGTGTGGTGAGGTGAGGTAAGGTGAGGTGAGGTGAGGTGAGGTGAGTTCATTCCTGGGCAGCCCAAAATGGAAGCTGGTGGCCTGGTTGTGTTCGAGGGCAGGCAAAGCCCCTCTTTATTGCATTGATCATATTGCAGCTACACACTGCCTGTCAGGAAAGTAATGCTGGGTCAAACTGCCTGGGTGGGCATCCCAGAGGTCTCACTTACTGCTTGTGTGAGTCTTGAGATAGTCATTTCATTCTCCAAGTGCCTCGGTCTCCTCCTTTGTAGATTGGGATAACGGTGGCCACGCAGTCCCAGAATGTTGGGAGGAGGATGCCATGAGGCCATAGAAGCAACATGACACAACTGAGATGCTCAGCAAGTACTTGTTGAGTGCACCTTGGTTGGCAGGGCCTCTCAGAAGGTGAACATGGGGGCCCCACATATGGATGTACTGAGGAGTCTTAACTTGTAAAATGGCCTGATCTTATAGCGTGAGGAATATTCCAGGCAGAACGGAACCTGCTACAGAGCTTCTCCCTGAACAGACACACTCAACCATGGACTATTACAGGGAGGCAGTGTGAGGAGATTGCCAAGCAATGCTGCCTCCCCCAGAGCCTTTCAGCCATTGAGGGTGCAGGGCCTGGTGGGAACAGCAAATGCATTTTCTGCTAAGAGGATGCCCCTGACACTGCAGCCAGGAGTCCATGGATGGTTTTTTTCCTAGCACAGCTGCTAATGGCTTCATCACGGCTTTTTATGAGATGATGTGAATTGCTTTGGCCAATGAGGCTTAATGGCCTTCCTCAACGACCTGCCTGGTATATTCTCCCTAGAGGCTCTGCTCTGAGTTAAGGCAAGAATATTAATACAGTCCGGATGTGGGCTCTCCCCCTCCCCATAAAGTTGTGGAAATTGAGGTCAAGTTGGGTCCCCCACAACGTTCTTTAAACAAGCAGCAGCAGCCCATTGCTTACTCCTTCATCTTCCTGGTGGAGAGGGACCAGCTTCCAGCAGGAGACCAGAGGGCCGGGGGGGGGGGGTTCTCTCTTCTTCTGGGTCGGCCTTCTTAAAGGCCAGGCCCCTGAGTAGGGAGGGAGGGCCCCCGATTCCTGCAACAGGGCAGGGACAGGAGTTTCCACAGCCTGGTGCTGGAGTGGGAGGAACAGACACTGCCCTTCCTGACAGGTGGCCCTGAGAGGGTTTCTCTGTGGTGCAGGGCTTTGGAACAGCAGTGCATTAGGGATAGAAGGGGTCTTCCCAGTCTTGTCCACCCTGCTTACCTCCCAGTTGAGAAAGGCAGATACACGAGATCAAAGGGGAGAGAATTCTGTAGACAGTTAAGGCCAAGACTGGCCTGGCCTTTTGTTACAGATCCAAAGGTCATCTGAAACACACTGAATAGGGACCAGATGACCTTAAGGGATCCAAGACAGCCCTCAGGGATTCCCACTGCCTTCCATTCCCAGGCTGGCACCATACTTCCTTCACCCCTTCTTCTCATGCTGTGGTTATAGGCCCTTTCCCTGTCACCTGCCGTGGATTAGGAAGAGCAGAGGATCTTAGCAAGGCCTCCAAACTTCAACTCTGCAACCATCCTATGCTCATGGTCAAGCCCCTAAGAACCCCAAGTCTATCAAAGGGGGATATCCTGGCTAGTGGGTTTTTTCCCCAACTTGATACAAGTTAGAGTCATTTAGGGAGAGTGAACCTCAACTGAGAAAATGCTCCCACTAGGTTGGCCTGTGGGCAAACCTGTGGAACATTTTTACTCTATTGGTGTGGGAGGGCCCCAGATCCCTTTAGGCGGACCCACCCCTTGTAGGCTGAGTAAGTCACAGGAAGCAAGCCAGTAAGCAGCATTCCTCCATGGCCTCTGCTTCTGTTTCTGCCTCCAGATTCTTGTCTCGGCTTCCCATGCTGGTAGACTGTAACCCATAAGCCAAGCACACCTTTTCCTCAAGTTGCTTTTGGTCGTGTGTTTTTTTATCAAAGCCATCAAAACTCTAATTAATATAGGTGATGAGAGAGCTGCAAGACTGGAGAAATGGCTCAGTGGTTTAAAGTGCTTGTTCTTTCCAAGGGCCCCAGACCCAGTACCTAGCACGCACATGACTCACAATCATCTATACTTCTAGTACCAGGAGATCTGATGCCCCCTGGCCTCTGTGAGGACCACACATGCATGTGGTGCACATATACACACATACAGGTGAAACACTCAGAAACAAATACATTATAACACATAGAAAGAAACAGAGGAGGAAGAGGAGAGGGAGCAAGAGAGAGGGGGAAGGGCAAGGGACAGAGGGAGTGGGAGAGAGAAAGGGCCATCTCCCCCTTAGGACTGTGCAAGTGGGTTAAAGGAATGGCTAGGAGTCAGGCTGCAAAGAGTAGGTGCTAAGTGACTACAAATCTAGGTATCTCTGTCTCTTCTGGTGTGTGCATTGCCACAGTAGTTGGTGACTTTAGACCCGTGGTGCAACAGGGCTTGCAGCAGTCTCTCTACACGGACTTGGTTCTACACAGTCAATGAGACTTTTGACTTATGCCATTCCTGTACCGACTAACCTAGAAACGCCTATAGGACAGGAAGTGTCCTTTCTCCTCTTTGCCAGTGTCTGGTAAATAAAACAGTGCTCAGTAAGTGATTATCGACTGGCTGACACTTGAAGGTTGGATGAATCCGTGTCAACCAGCAAGGCTTCCAATGAATGTTTCCCCGGCAGATGACGCTAACCGCTTCTTTCTCCTTGCCTCCCTTGCCCCCCCCCCCCACAGCCCGCCCTGAGGATGTCGGCACCAGCCTCTACTTTGTAAATGACTCCCTGCAGCAGGTAACCTTCTCCAGCTCCGTGGGTGTGGTGGTGCCCTGCCCGGCCGCGGGCTCCCCCAGCGCGGCTCTTCGATGGTACCTGGCCACGGGGGACGACATCTACGATGTACCACACATCCGGCACGTGCACGCCAATGGAACTCTGCAGCTCTACCCCTTCTCCCCCTCCGCCTTCAATAGCTTTATTCACGACAATGACTATTTCTGCACTGCAGAGAACGCAGCCGGCAAGATCCGGAGCCCTAACATTCGCATCAAAGCAGGTGAGGGACCAGAGGGACCTGCAAGGTACCTTGATGGGGGTTGGGACGTAGAGGGGGCGGGGCTTCCTTTGAGGTCTGGACACAGAATGCGGTAGGCGGGCTGGCGTTATGAGGGTATATATGTACTATGCACGCAACAGCTCAAAAGAAACATTTACTTGTGTGCTTGGGAAGAGGGGGTGCCTCGTCTACACATTCAAAATGAGTGTCTACCTAGCACAGGACTGTACGGGAGTTAGGTGTGACAGCACTGACCACTGAAACATTAAAAAAAAAAATGTTCCTTGAATTTCATTTTCTAACACCTCCTGTCCCTCACGGAGAGTGCACATTCCCGTATATAACTGAAGCGATTTCCATAAGGCTCAAGCTTTACCCAGCACAGAGATATGCACAACAGATGCCACAGCACCTTAGAAGTCTTGCTTCTTTCTGTGGTCTCTGTTCTCCTCAGGACAGCCACTCCCCGGACTTGGAATAATTTGGATGTTTTACCTTGCCCGTGCTTTATAGATGGAGGCACAGTTTGCCTTTTCTGGGATCTTCAGCTCACTGTTCTCATCATGGAATTTTTCCTCGCCGTGGTGTGTGGTGTGTGGTGGAAGGTCACCCACTATCAGGGATGTGTAGTGTTTCACCACGTAACTAGGCCACATGTTATTTGTCCACCCCACCATTGATGAACTGTCATTTAAGTAATATTCCATGGCGGAAAACCATAGCAGTGAAAGAGTTGGATCTTCCGAAGAGACTGTGGTGATAGAGAAGCCAGGGTGGGGTGGGAAGGCTGATCTCTGTGGTTCAGCCCTGGAAGTGAGCGGATGGCTTTGATCGGATCTTTTTAACTAGGACATTGCAACACACTATCCTTCCGATACAGTAGCAAGTGCCTCAGGTAGCAAGTAAGCCACCCAAGTGCAGGCTGTGCTTTCCTTATAGGGGCACCTGGGTGCAAGAGGCCAGCCAACCATGTAGCTCCAATGTGCTATCTGCCCTGAAGATGAATTGGTCAGGCCCAGGTGGACAGTTCCTAGGAAGACCAGCAGGCCTAGTGGCAGACCCTTCAGGATGAGCTCTGCAGAAGAACAAGGCTGCAAGCATCTAAGCGCAGGGCTGAGAAAGACTGATGGTTGAGCCCTGTCTGTGCCCTTGGGTAGCTGGGGGGGGGGGGTGTCAACTGTTGGCCCTAATGCTGAGGCAGGGGCCTACTCTCCCATGCTCCTCCAGGTGTCTTTTTGGTATCAGGTCCTCTGCCTTGTCTCTGGCTCCAAGTACAACCCCAACTATTGAGCTGGAGGCCTTGAAGCCTGGATTTAAGTTCAGTTCTAGCATCTATATAGGCAGGGGCCCTGGGCTAAAGGGAAAGGCCATCATGTGAGTTAGAATCAGAAGTCTACAAATGTTTCTTACTGGGGACAGTTAAGGAAATTGAGGTTTAAAGGTTAACTTTCCTGCACCCCAATGGTGCTCAGAGGGCAGGGCCTCTTATGTTCACCTCGGCTGCCTCCACTCCAAGACCCCCAGGGTCTGTGAGTAGCACAACTCGCCCATGACCTTTACCACTCCAGCACTCTTGGGGGTCAGCTCCATCAGGTTTCTTTGTGAGAGTCTGTGGAGTAATGCTGCCAGACCCATGGGTAGGCTGGACTGGAGCCAGAGGGCCAGGCTCTCCCCTCCTCCCTTTCTTCCCTCCTCTCCTTTCCTCTTGCCTGGGGAAGAGGGAGGATGAAGGCCTGGGGAGGGCCAGGTCCACTGGAAACACAAGCAATTGAAGAGGCTCTTGATGATGCCAGAGACGCTGCAGGTGCGCTGCTTCGGGGGAAGATGCCGGGGCTCTAGGTGTCACCCTGGCAACCATGGCAAGGAGAGCAGAAGGGCATGCTGCCCAGGTGTCTGCTGGGGACAAGGCCGGTTGGCTGGGGGCTCTGGATGTCCCTGCTCTGCTTGGCAGAGAAGGGGGTGGTGGAAGGAACGAGCCCCTGGCAGAGGCCAAACTGAGGAAGACGGGCGAGGCAGAGCTCTGCATCCCACTCTTAAGGTAGGGTCATCCCACCTGCAGGATGTGATTCATGAGTGGCTGCAGGCAGACACCACGTGAAAAATGAGTACAGGGCTAGGAGCAGGCAGGAGTAGACTCCAGATGGTCTTAAAATCAGGACCAAGGTTGGGCTAGAATAGTAGTGACAGGAGGTAGGAGGGTGGTAGGGGCGTGGGGACTGTATCTGTGTCTCAGAAAACCCAGTTTCAATTATTCTCTTCTATTGCCCACTAGGTACTACCAACCCCATGAAGAGCCCAATATCTAAACTACATTTCCCAGGAAGCATTGGAATAGATGCACACTATTGTTAGCTCACACAATCAGGGTTTTATTTTTTTCAAGGGATGATCACTTTGTCAAACGCACTTTCTTCTCTGCCATGGCCTTGAGACACTTTTCTTTCAATCTCTCACAGTTTTCAGGGAACCTTACACCGTCCGGGTGGAGGATCAAAGGTCAATGCGTGGCAACGTGGCCGTCTTTAAGTGCCTCATCCCCTCTTCAGTGCAGGAATATGTTAGCGTCGTGTCTTGGGAGAAAGACACAGTTTCCATCACGCCAGGTAAGGAATCCTGGGTGGTGGCTGACAGAGCTGCCGGGGTGGTAGATGGTGCTTGAATTAGTCTATGAACTGAAAAAGACTGTGGCAATGACTTTAGGGACAGATCTGTCACTGCTCTGTGGAGTTTTGGCGAATGGGTATCTTTGGTGTTTATCCGATCATCTCTGTGTGGGATGGTAAAGCCCATGTGCTGAGGCCTGTGCTGCCTATAAAGGTCCCACAGACACAGGGCGGGGCTGCCACTAATCAATGGGCTTCTCCTGAACGTGCCCTGGTTTATGAGGGCCTTTGGCAATCTCTCCTGTGAAGTGGAGCACAGGAAAGATGGGGCACATTTGTACTCTGTGTGGGACTTTGGCAACGTGTCTGGATATTTGTGGGGCTAGGCCAAAGGAAGTGTGCAAACAGGACTTTTACTTCCCCATGCATTGTCTGAAATGCCATAAGACTCCTCTGACTGACACTGGAAATGGGCCAGTACTGAACTGTAGGCTCAGAAACTCTCCATTGGCTAAGATTCACCTAAGAAGGATTGTTCTTCCAGCGGGAAACAAGTCTTGGAGCCTCACAGGAGGACCTCTTAATTCTTTATCCAACCTTCAAGGCTCCTCCCACTTAAAAAAAAACCAGCCCTACCCTTTCACCACCACACCCTACATACACTGCAGGGGCTCCATTGTTTTCTTCCTCTTTGAAGGTTCTTCTTTACAGGAAGAACTTTGGTCTTCCTGTAAAGTGGAGCATCCTGACCAGTGTTCTCCAAGCAGCCCATTGGCACCAAGGTCCCCAGCCAGTTATCTGAAATGATCCACGGTCTTCAGAGTTAGTTGTGGATGACAAGGTTCTATAGTAGTGGCTCTCATCCTGTGGATCATGACCCCTCTGGGGGACCAAAGGACTCTTTCTCAGGGGTAGCCTGAGACCATCAGAAAACACAGATCTTTACGTTACCTTTCATAACAGTAGCACAATGACAGTTATAAAGTAGCAATGAAATAATTTGATGGCTTGGCGGGGCGGCGGGGGGGGGGGGGGCGCACCACAACATGAGGAACTGTATTGAAGGGTCGTGGTGTTTGGAAGGCTGAGAACCACCGCTCTCAGGAACCTGATATACAGCAGGAGTCTTCATCTTTCTGAGACCCTTCACCCTGCAATGTAAGCAGCACCTTTGAAACAGCGGTGTCCATAATATTTGAATAATTTAAAATAGCTGAATGGGAGCAGGCCTGGGTCTCAGACAGCACTGACTGGAGCTCTTTAGATGGTTCTAAAGTAGGGTAGGTACAGAGGGATGAAAACTCTGCTTACATGTGTTTGTAGCTAGCATGGCAGGTGCTTAAAAAAAAAAAAAAAAGACATAAATGTGAGCCTTGTTCTCACTACTTTCTTTCTCTCATGTCCAAGCAGATGGCCAAGCCAAAAGATCTGCCAGTACCAGACAGGTTAGCAGTCTGGTGGTAGCAAGACAGACCCAAAGCTACTCAAAGATGTCTTCTCTTCTTTTTGTAAAACTGTGAGTTATTAAGAGCCGTCTGGAAGGCGAGCCTCTGAGAGAAAGAGAGATTAAAGAATCCAAGTTTGGAAATGGTTCTGTGGGTACCCATAGAACAAGTATATGGACCCCCTTGGGAGCCTCTGTTGGATCCTGACAAGGCTGGGGCTGAGGCTCCAAATGAGACCTGGCATAGACAGCCAAAGATCCAAAGAGATAATTCAAGTAGGAAGCACAGGCTGGTGATGCTGGCCCATCTCTTGGGAAGCCTCAGAAATGATGGCCACTGGGGTTCCTGTACTTCTAGCAGAGTCAGGCTTAAGGCATTTAAAGACCATAAGGAAAGGTGGTATTTCCTATACACTTGGGTTTATGGATGAAGTATTATGTCTATTAAAGTAATAATTATGTTATTAAAACTTTTTGAGTACTTACTATTTTCCTGGTACTGGGCTAAGACACCTTCTAATACATCATCTTATTTTAGCCTCACAGAAGCCCAGAAGTGTATCTTCCCCTTTTCTGCTTTACAGAAGAGAAACCTTAGGCTCAAAGAACCAACTTAACTTCTTTCAGATCATGTGTCTATTACTCAGATGAGGCATACACTGAAGCGGGACTTTCCCCAAGCTTGTGCACACACAGATGTGCCCAGTTTCTCGGAGTATCGTAAAGCTTTAAATGTGTGCTGTAAGCATGAGAGCTTTGGCAGAATACTCACTTTTGGCTTTTAAAGGGATGATTTGGTGGCATCAAATGCAGGTAGCGATTAAGAACCCAGAATATAGCCAGCTGTGGTGGCGCACGCTTGTAATCCCAGCACTAGGGGAGGCAGAAGCAGGCAGATTTCTGTGAGTTTGAAGCCCAGCCTGGTCTACAAAGGGAGTTTGGGACAGCCAAGGTTACCCAGAGAAACCTTATTTCAAACAAAACAAAACAACAACAAAACTAGAGTCTGGGACCATTTCTATATTCATAGGGGCCTATGAAATAAAAATATGCAATGTTCAGAATGTTGCCTCGCGTTCTGAGCATGTGCTGTGTTGTAGCTGCTGTTGTTTAGATGGAAGACGACATCCATCATTACTTCCACTGTCCCTGTTGTGGTGTGTATGTTTCTACCTTGTAGCTGACCTTGTGTCTCATTCCCAGACTGGGTTTCCCAGGAACAAGAACAGGGTTTTGTGTGTGTGTCCTCGGATCCAACACATTGCCTTCTGTACTCACAGCAGCAAGGGCTCACTCAATGTCCAGAGAGGAAGGAATTGCTGCTTGAGTATTCTGAGGGATTCTGGGAGGTATCCTGGAAAGATAGGGGCATGAGGATAAGCAGGTGGGTATCCAGTAGCCAGACCAGAGCAGGTGGGGAGGGAAGGTTAACTAGTTTATGTGCCCAGGAGCTGGAGGTGGCAAGCTCCCCCAGGAACCCCTTGTAGTTGGTGCTTCAGAGCTGTCTTTGATGTCAGGACCAGGCTGGTAGCCCCAAAGGGCATTATTACCAGAGAAGTGGCCTTGATGCTAATCTGCAGGGCTGTGTTAAACTTTGGTAGGCTGCCTTTCTTTCCTTTGGTCTTGGAGAGTTTTCCTCTCCTCCTTGGCCCTCTAGCTCCAGCCATAATCATTCTAGATCCTTCTCTAGCTGGTTTTTTTTTTTTTTACATCCAGAGAGAGTCTTCCCAATGCATTGAGTCTAACTAATATGCTCTTAGGGGAACGCAGGGGAACCTGAGACAATGGGGTGTGGTATATAGTGGTCTCTGGAGGTGAGGACCAGAGATTGCAGCCACATGCCACATGTTCTAGTTGTGGAAAATGCAAATAGTTTATAAAATATTATAAAATAGGGTCTTTATACTTCCAATGTTCACGCATACCCAGCATGCAAACACTCTGTAAATATAGGTATGTGTTTTGTGGGAGGGGGGGTGCTGCTTCTCATCATGGAGGTGGAGATAACTTGGTCTGAAAACAGAATGGATGCAGCAGTGTCTGGGTCTGGAGCATGGTCCTGCATTAACTTTGATCTCTGGATCAAGGGGGCTGGTCTCTAATGTTCAGGGCCAGCAGAAACCGATGCTGGAAAACTGAAGGAAGATCAGGAGGCTGATGTGGGCCAGTTGAGGTCTCAGAAAGCATCCTCCTTGGGGAAAGTATGTACCCTGGGAGGAAGGGCCTGTTAGTCACAGGATGGGAGCAAGGCCTCCGGTGCCTCTTTCTGAAGGAGCCTTGTATCTGGAGGAACCCTGGCAATTGAGTATTTGCTCTCAGGCTGCCATTCCTGGCTAGCCACACTGTCTTGGAGCTGGCCACCAAAGCTCCGTCCAGCTTTTTGTTATGATTTCTCAGGGCTGGGAGAAGCTAAAGAGATAGCTCAGCTCCTGTTTCCACTTGACTCCCCAACCCCTCCTGCTCCAGTTGTTGGTTTTCAATCTGGCCTTCTAAAAGTATATGTAAAATCTTTGACCTGCCTGGTTCCTACCCCAGTATCCCTCCTAGCATACCTACCGTGTGTGTGTGTGTGTGTGTGTGTGTGTGTGTGTGTGTGTGTGTGTGTGTGAAGAGTGTGGTGAAGCCATCTCTTTATAGTGGGCAGGATGGACATAAGAGGACTAAGGGCAGTGTATAAACATAGATCAGAATTAAGGCCTTCAGTGGAGCCGAGATGTGGTTTAATTTCCCATCTGCATGATCACCATTACAATGCATGTTATTGGATATAAAGATAAATCCGGCCCTGTTCCTAATAGCTTTTAATTTCCACCAGACCTGATTATATCGATGCAGGCTCCTTATGGGAGTTTCCCAGCATGCTCTTCCCCAGCATCCTGACTAGCTTTCTTAGCCCCAGTGGGGAGTTTTGGACACAGCTCAGATACCAGCCAGATGTATCCCCTGCTGCCCTGGAAGATGAGCCTGGCTGAGCTGCCTTGTTAGTGTGGATGGGGCTCTTGGATGCTAAATTGTCACTGGGCCCTGGTCCAGCATGGGAGTACATCAAGGACTCTGCATCTTGGGGGAAGGGGCAGGCAGGAACAAAGGGAATCTGTCAGGGAAGTGATCTCTCTGAAAAGGCTCTTGCTTCAAGGATACTCATCAGACAGTGTCTTGCCCTGGTACCCACCTTTGCCCTAAAGGTAGTGCAGTAACTTTAACCAGGTTCGGAACCTCTCTAGTGATTGCTCCTAGACTAGAGGGTCCCAAGATTTTCTATGGACTTTCACACCTCTCTCCATTGTCTCTGCTGTTTACCTGGCCTACCAGGCTCTAGTCAGGTCCTCTTTCTATTGAGACACCACTCTTTCTCCAGGCATGTGGTGGGCCCTCATGGCCCCTTCCATGGGCCTCTACCACCAGCCTACAGCAGATGTTGCAGTTCTTTTGGCTCCTTTCCCACTATTTTTATCCATCTGCCCAGAAGGGTGGGCGATATATATATATATATATATATATATATATATATTTTTTTTTTTTTTTTTCCCCTTCATTTTATCCCCGGAACCAGCATAACACTGCAGCAGAGTGATAAAGATAACAAGATTAAGGGTAATGCCTATCATGTGTGGAGCCCTCTTTCTGGGCTTGGCATTTCATGTATTCTATCTCTAATCCTCACAATCACTTTTAAGGCAGATCATGATCCCCCGCCCCATTCCCAGCTTTATAAGCGAAGACATGGAGGCCCAGGGAAGTTAAGTCACTCAAGGCAACACAGCTCATTGGATTGTGGCCTGGATTTGAGTGTGTGTGTGTGTGTGTGTGTGTGTGTGTGTGTGTGTGTGTGTGTGTCCTTGAACTTCAACCCTTGAGAGAGGGTCTGACCCTGACTCCTGCACTTGAGCATGGAAACTAGCCACCGAGCTCTGGCTAACCTGTTCAGTGACCAGAGGTTTTGGCCTTTCTAACTGACAGCGGATTTCAGTGGATAGGTTAATCATTCTTGCTTTACTGCTGTAGGGGACACCGGCTCTCCCTTGACCTGGGAACTGAGCACTGAACTCTTGCCTCAGCTCTGGCACCTGGAGGTGGAGATCCCAGGGCAGTGAGCAGATGAGAGCTTTGGCTCTGGAGTGCAGATTTGCTTTATAAATTACATTTCACTCAAGCTGACCTTCAATCCTGTGTGTCTTGCTCCAAGTTGGAAGGCTGGGAGAGGCGGGCACAGACATAGAAGGGATGGTGGTCCCAGGGAACCTTTAAGTGGCCACAGTAGGTTACAAATGAGCATCTGGGGTTCTAGAATGTCAGGGCTGGAGAGGGCCCTGGGTCACAGAGCTGAGCCTACTTGGTGACTAGTGTGGGACTCAGACCTAGACCTCTGCTCTCAGGCCAGTGTTTTGGGGGCCCATGTTTAGGGCACACAGTTTTAATCACTCATGGGGGAATATTTATTTATTTATTTACCAAAAGCTTTCCACTTTCTTTGTTTAAACTCTACCCATCCTTCAAAGTCTTTTCAAATGCCACTCCTCTCTGATTCCTGCTAAGGCCGGGTTTAATCATCACCCGGACTGGCCTCCTCCTAGGGATCCTTTTTCACACCCTCCCCTAGCTTTCTCAGTTCCTGGCTTGGGTCACTAATGGTGTTTTAGAACCTGTGGTGCCACTCTACAGGGGTGTGGCACTCTCTAGGACATGTTTTTACCCAGTCCCTCAGAGGAGGTGGGTCATCAATGAGGAGGAAGTGCCTGCCATGGCTCTGACCCTTGGAAGGTTGCACAGCAAACAGGTAGCATTGGCAGGATGCACTAGGGTCACGGGAAGTCTGTCAGTCTTGAGAAACTTACAAAGACATAGACAGATGACCAAGACCCTGTTTTTACTAACCTAAATAGGCTATGGTCATATCTGGTCATCGTGGTGAGGGGGAGAAACCAAATGCCTAGGTATGTGGTGTCATGCATCCCTGATTCACATGCGCTCGGCGGTCACCTGATGCAAACCGGGGACAATGAAGGTGTGCTGCGATACAGTGACTGGCAGCTCCTTCACTGGGTCTCAGGTTCTAGCTTAGGGATGAGTATTCCCTCCGAACAGCAGTTTACAATACACTGTCGGGTTATTCTTGTCTGCTCCATAATTGTCACTGTACCCACTCTGCTTCTGAGGGTACACAGCTAGGTTGAGCAAACGTGTGCGGTGAGAAGAGAAATTAAAGGGAAGAGAATGAGTGCATATTAAACCATAGGTCTGCAGGGGCTGGTGGCAGTTCTTTGCATGTTATCTCATCTCGTTCTCGTGGGGAGTCCATGCGGGAAACACCTCCATTTGCAGATTTGAAGAAAACGACAACAGAGAGACCAGGCCATTTGCTCCAGAGGACACGGCTTCCACCGGACAAACCTAAAACTCCTGTTTCTGAAGCTTAGGCTTTCTTTATGACAAGGACTCTAGGCTTGTCGTGGGCCTCCCAGCAATCACTGTTGCCTTCCTGAAGGCAGCTGTCAAGAGGAAAGGGCAGCTGGCACTTCTGTTTCTATGTGCTCTGGTGAAGAAGAGGGAACACTGGGCTTACATAGTCCTAGACTCTTCCCTCAAGCACAGAGAGGATGCCCTGCCTCCTGAAGTCTTCAGACAGACTTTGCCCAAAAAACTAAGCATGCCAACATAGTCCACGGCACTTGAGAGGTGGAAACTGAAGGATCCAGAGTCTAGCCTTGGCTGCATATGACTCTTAATCTCAAAAACAAAAGCAAAGGCAAGAAAACCCTCAAGTCCAATAGAATTTACAAGTTAGAGATTCCAAGGAAACCCCCCAGGAGCCACAAGCATCCTTTCTCTATTCTGTAGCCCACACTGAAGGATAGCAACAATATTCACAACAGATAAGAAGTGGACAGTGACCAGCATTTGTGCTCCCCTGTAATATGCATTCTGTCTAGCAGGTTCTCACTGCCCACATTCCATAGTCAAGGGTCTGAGACACAGGAGGTCAGCCACCTGCCCCAGGCCTCGGCAGGGTCTTCAACCAGCACAGTGTGACCTCCCTCTTGGGTTTCCTCGCCATCTGTGTTTGGCACAGCCCTCCCTGCACTGCCGTCCATGCAGAAATGACATGAATTTACAGATACCCTGTCGTCGAGTCCTTCCAGTCACATTGGCATGAGACACGCATGTCAGGGACTCATTGAACAGAGGAGCAAGGCTTGAGGCATGGGGAGGGGTGGGGCTGTAAGGCCTTCGCAATGGTGCGCGCCACCTGGAGGAGCTCAACTGGACTCTGGTTTTGCCCTTTATCCCAGGAGCTCTCCAGGCTCAGTGCTTGTCAGGCTCCCTGGGACTCCTTCCAATGTCCCAGCAGGCAGCCTGCTCTGCAGTCATTCGCCAGTTGGTTGGCTCCAGAGCCATCAGCTTTGCTCCCCAGTCAAGCAGAAATGTCCATGTTCCCAGGCGCCTCTGGCGGTGTGTGCATGTGTCATGTTTTGCTGTTCCACTTAGTTCATGGCAGGCGCTGCATTTCCAGGGCACCCACTGGGTGAATTTCAAGCAGATTTAAGGCAGTTACAGGCTAACGCCCTGCTCCAGGGCCATGCTGCGACAGTGGACACAGAACAAGCAGCATTGTTTGGTTAAGTTGGCACCTCTGTAAGTTACCCTGAAATCAGAGCAGAATTCTTTATAGAAGGTTACCCTATACATAAATCATCATTAGACCACCTCGTTTTTGTTTAATGCCTACCTAACTGTGCTGCAGTCTAAAAATGTGTGTTTAGTGAAGTCAAGGGTTGCAGGGAAATTATAGGGTTTTCAAAAACCCATTTGCTTTGCCAGTGCTCACATCAGAATCAATCTTACCTTCAGTTCTCAATCGCATTGCAAACAGGCAGCGTTGCTTGCCGAATCCTGGCATTTAATATAGGGTAGCGTTTATTCAGAAGGAGCCAACAGCGCTTTGCAGAATGGCGGAACTATGTATAGATGCCACTTCCTGCCAAGCCTGTGATTTTGAACTCTGTGGCATATCCATAAGTCATTTCTGCCATATTGAGAGCCATAGCCACAGTCACAGCCACATGGAGATGGCACCTGGCACCCAGGTTGTGAGTACTGAGGATGAGATGGTGGGGTGGGGGTGGGGGTAGGAGTCAGCATCTGTAAGGCTGTATGTGTTGATGCTTAGCAGCACACAGTAGGCACTTAGATGGTTTTGTCTGATGATTAGAAGAAGGTTTAAGCAGGGCAGTGACTGGCCTTCTGGTCTGGTGGGAAAAGGAGTGAGTTAAAGAGAAAGTGTGTGCAGTGCTACCTGGCCCTGCAGTGACTAGTCACTGCTCCTGTGTAGCCCAAACCCAGCAGGGCCTTTTTTTTTTTTTTTTTTTTTTTTTTTTTTAAGAGTCTCTTTAGAATGAGAGGAAGCTGCATGGGAAAAATGCAGTGTCGGGCTTCAGAGACTAAGGTTCAAATCTGACACCATTCCTCACTTTCCATAAGGTTCTGGGCAAGCCCATCAGCCCTTCAGCCCTTCAGCCCTTCAGCCCTTCAGCCCTTCAGCCCTTTAGCCCTTCAGCCTCTTAGCCTTGTGGAGCTTCACATTCTCCGGTTTTGAGGATGAGAAGTTATGTGCATTTTTCTGTATAGGGAAAATCCGTCTTACGTATATATGCCATATTTTTCCCATGCGGGTCTGTCCTCTACATATAGACATTCTGTATGCAGAATATTGATACCTCCTACTGGTAGGCAGATGTGCACCAAGAACTTGGGCTACATCTGGAGTCCCAAGGAGTTTGGCCAAGTGCTCGGGTGAAGTCTTGCAGGGGACGGGGGCGGGTTCCTGTGGTGAAGGCTTCAAAACAAGAGTCCAGTGTGACAGCTCCAGGTGGCACACCCTTGAGCAGGCCTTACAGCCTCATCACTCCTCTACACCAAGCCTTTATTTGTCTGTCAGTTCAATGAATCTGTTAGATGGTGAAAAGTGAGCGCAGAAGTGTGACCATAGAGGTGTGGACATTTAGGTGGACAAGAACTTATTTACAGGGACTCATGTGACCTTTAGGGCTACAAGCAAAAAGAGTGCTGAGACAGCCTGATGATGTGGCAGAGACAGGAAGCTCCCTGGCACGTGCTCCTGTTTGGGTGGCCACCTGACCTGTGACTATGCCCTGAGACCTGCAAAGCCCCCCTCTCTATCAGTGACTATTCTCATTGTTGTAATCAGCAAAAAGCAACATAAGGGAAGAGGGAGCATGAAGGTGGAATGCATAGTGCAGGGGAAAGTGCGTTGGTCGGGTGCGACAACAGGAGCATGAGGCTACATGCTCACGTCTTCACAGAGCAGGAAACACAGAGAAGGCAGGAAGCAGGGCAGGGCTATGACTCTCAAAGACCTCCACCCCAACCCCTAGCCATACCCCGCAGCCCATGATCCACGTCCTTCAGCTAGGCTCTACCTAGGTCTCTCAACCTTCTTCATCAGCTTCACTGGATGGGGACTAAGAGTTCAAACACAGGAGCCTGTACTCGAACCCTGGCACCAGCCCTTTAGTGGAACGCAATGCAGTGGAGAAGATGTGGGGCACAGAGCCCTGGACCATGGCCTCTTAGCCAGACATGTATTCCTTTCACATCCGAGGCTCTTCCCCTTCGCTGCAGGTTACAGAGGCATGGGGCTCAGAGTACAGTCTCATGCCTGTGCCTTTAGGGGCATAGAATTCTGTCAGACTCCCAGAGTGAGCTGAGAAGATGAGGAGGATGAATCGGGTGAAAGGGAGGGCCCATGAGGCTGGTGGTGGAGCAGGGGTGGGGTCTGGGCCTGTGAATTCAGCTTCTGCCCAGGTATTTTGGTGCCAACTAGAAAGGTGTAGAGCGAGTTGACTTTGCCTGGCAGTTCTGTGGGCTCTGAGATGTTGCGAACCAAGCATTTCCCCTTCTTAGAGCACATGGCTGAGGTCTCCCTGAGTGAGACTCAGAATGGGAAAGAGCTTGCCCAGAGGTGTTTCAGAGCATAGCACTACAAGGCATCTTCTAAAGAAGCTGGTTGTAGGAGGCCTCCCTGGAGATATGGCTGGACACAGCAGGCTGTAGCTGTGCGGTGCTATATATTGAATCAGTCCCTTCCCCTATGTTGGCATAAGCAACCACCAACTGGCTGAATGTTTAGTTCATTATTTAAGCAAGCAAATGCTTTTTAAGCACTTCCTGTGTACAAGATGCTATGTTATGCAGATGGTCCCCAGGGGCCTTTGCTTGAGGACCCCTAGGGATTGGGGTGGGGGAATTCCTCTTCCCACATGCCCAAGAAACTCAGCTTACAATAGATGTGCACGCGCATGTATAAATAGTGTGCACAATATAATTTGTCCATATTGACTGTGTATGTGTGAGCATTTGCACACACACAGCCTTATACTTTGTCACCTGCCTGGAACTCTAACGATTCCCAGAGCTGAGACCTGAGGGAGACACCATGGTTTCCTGTCATGGCAAACAGCATCTTGGAGCAACACTGTCAGGGCGCACCTCATGAGTCGGGGACTGTGAAGCCTGGGCCTTGCCTTTTCTCCCAAACAAAGAGGGTAGTTCTCACTCCCCAGTCCGTTTATTTTTAAATGTTCTGCATTTTCTGGGATAACCTTAGCTCATTTTTTTAATGGGGCCTATTAGGCATGGAGGGGTTGGCAGAGGGGCATAAGTAGGGGGCACTAATTCTGGTTTTGAGGGGCTTACTGTCTGGCAAACAAGATGAGCTCAGAACGCTGGTGTTCCTAACGTGAGGCCATGTGCGGTGAAGGTGTAGATGATATTAATTTTGCTGGCCTGGAATTAGGGCCATCTCTAGTGCTTAGACTAGGCACCTTTCCCAAGAGTACTACAGAGTACATCCACTGGCCAAGCTGATCTCCTACAGAGGAGAGTTAGAGACCTGCCAGATGTCAACTATAGAGTCACCTGTGGAGCTTTCAAGATCACCAGCGTCTACACACAGCGTAGGTGTGCGCGTGCGCATGTTAAAGGCCCTGTGTGGTTCTTGCTAGCTCCAGGTAAAGGAAATCATAGGAATATGCTCCCGGGGACCCTAAAGCATAGTTCATGCTTAGGGAACAATCTTTCTTGACTGGAGCACAGGAGAGATCAAAGATGAGCGTGATCAATGCTACATGAGCCGTGTGTAATTAAAGGGCAGTGGGGAGCCACTAAAGATTATGAGTGGGAAGTGTTCAGTGGTGTTTCCAGAAAAAGGGAGATAGTCCTCGGCCTCAGGCACTGGAGTCCATGTCTGCCTTTGAATTTCCCAGAGATTGTCACTAGGCATCCTTAGGGAGGTGGAACATGGATTAACCGTTCTCCTACATCCCACACTCCCATCATGCTCCAGTCCCCTTCTTGGTCCCATAATTCATAGCATTCCTAATCTAAAAACTTAGAACTCTGAAATAATCCCCAAATTATTATTATTATGAAGTGTCTTGAGCAACAATGTTGTGTGGCTTTTCTTGGGGGGACATCAAGCAAGTGTCTGTTTACTCTACCAGTGACAGAGCAAAGGAATGAATCCACCCAAGTCTAGAGAACCAGTGAGTTTATGGGGTTACTTACAGGAGTATGAGTGACTCAAAGCCAAGCTGTATCACCCAAAAGCTACCCCCGCCACCCCCACCCCTGCCGGTGACCCAAAAAGTTGCATCCCTAGAGCTTCCAGCACAACTTGCAGAAGCCCCACTGGGTAGTCTCCTCTCCATGGCAACCGCTCACTGCTTACACGAGCTTCTGGAGGGCGGGCCTTATGAGTATTTTTGCTTTCTGAACTTCCTGAACCTCATAGGTTTTACAAGCTCCCCTTGGTTTCCTAAGTCTAAGGAAGGAATGCTTCAGTTCTGAGGAGACAGCTGAACAACCACCAACTTGACGTCACAAATGAAAAATTCCACACCTGGTCTCAGCAAAATACAAAACACTGTGTGAAATTACCTTTGGGCTATGGGTGCAAGGCATGCTTGAGATGGAAATGATTTTAATATTTAAGACTTGGGTCGCATCCTGGAGATACCATACTATATATGTGTATGCAAATATCCCAAAAATCTAAAAAAGAAAAAAAAATTGGTCTCAAGATACTTAACCATTGGTAATAAGCCAGGTTTTATTGTGCATACTTTGGTATGCATTCAATTTGATTCTCTTATTGAGCTTATTGGAGCACAGACGCCACTCTCTTCATTTCCAGATGAGCACACAAAGGCCGGGTGACTTCCTTATTTCCCTCTAGCTCCCTGAAAGAGGTAGACCTCAGCGGCAGCTTCTGTGCTAAAGTGAGACCCTATACAGGTCTCGGCCTAGCTGGGAGCTTAGGTTCCCCAGGACACCCCATCTGTTTCCTTAGGATGGGAGCCCACAATTAATGCAGATGTGCTTGACCAGCCTGTAGCCCACGGCTGGCTAAAGAAAACAGTAAAACTATGGCTTGCTTTCTGACTGAGTTCACCTAATCAAGGCCCTTTCATGTTGTCTAATCTCACTTGATATTTTTTTTTAGTTTTCAGACGGGTGACTGGGACTCAGGGAGTTGCCTTACCCGATGACAGGATGTAGTTCCGGGATGGGAGAGGGAGTGGTTCAGAACTGTATGGGATTTGAGGATATTATAAAGCACACAGCGCTTGCTGTGTGACAGGCCTTGTAAGAACTGCTTTATACAAAAATAGTTCTGAATATTTAAAGAAGGGGCAGGGCCATGCACACACGGATGTACCAACTTTGCCCTCCTAGGACCCAGTTTCTGGAGGCAGTTCATCTCCCAAGGCATTCCACTGGGGCCACTGGCTCTCAGCTCCCTGGCCCTATGCAGCACTGGACCGTTTGCAGTGGGTGAACGGAAAGAAGACTTAGGAAGCAGGCCTCAGATATAGACACTAGTCCCCCGGCTGCCATGGGGCCAGGTGTCCAACTCTCAGGCCTTAATCTGAGCATATGCAGATTGGGGTCCCCCGTGTGAGGGCTGGGACTAGAGTGAGATCTCACCCTGGAGACCAGGCGATCTCTACATCCTTTCTTCCCCAGGCCCTCTCCTTTGCCTGGTGTCTTCTATCGTGTGCTGTCTTGGAGCACTTGGTATGCCTCTAAGCAAGTAGGAAGCATACAGAAGGTTCTAGTTTCTACTTGCTCCCTAAACATGGCCTTCCTCTGCATGTTTCTTTCCTCATCATCTGCAAGTGAAGGGGCAGAAGAGGTGAAGCCTTTCTGTCTCTTCCTGTTCCGTGTAGTTCAATAAATTTCATCAAGTCCCACTGGGTGTTGGGGGTGTAGTAACAGGCTGATGCCCTGCAGCAGAGAAACAGACAAATTAAGGAAAAAACGTTCCAGTGTGTACGCTAAGAAACCCTCACCCAACGGACACAAAGAGACTGGATGTAGTATGGTAGCCATAACCACGATGATGATTGCCAAAACGCTGGAAACCAGTGTGGGTAAATGCAGTCTGCTCAGTGCGTACTATGAAGCTCTCTGCTGCAGAAGCTGCAAACCCGTGCTCCGGGACTCTACACACTAACCTGGACATGTTTCAGGGAGAGCAACAAATGCGGAGGTGAGGGGGTGGGGGAGAGCAAACTGCAGATGGAAGAAAGCAGTATGGTGCCATGTGTATGAAGTTTGAAAACATGCAAGCCAATCCTCTGTAGTGTTTCTGTGTATACACAGATGCAGCGACAGCATTTCAACATGCATGGGACAGTAAACACCATACCCGGAGTAATGCTTACCTCTGAGGAAGAGGCAATGGCTCAGGAGGGAAACACAGTGGCCCTTCAGAATGTCTTATTTCCTAAGCAGTGTCTTCCAAAAGTGATCCGAAGAAAACAGAGCCAAAAGAGACACAGGACTTTTTACTTTATTTTTATGCTCTTGGTTTTTTTAAAAACATGCTTGCTATATTTCATAAGAAAAGCCATTTATTTTATGGAAGGGTACAAGGTTCTAGAAGGATCACATCAGCTTTGGGTCTCTATGATAGTCCAGAGTTAGAGGTGGGAAGGTGGCTGATCCTGGGGAACGTAAGGAGAGGTGGCCTTGGGAGAGAGGCTGGTGTATACATTAGCTGCCCAGCTCTGCCCTGTGAACATGTGTGTCCTAACCCCTTTTCCAGAGCCATTTTGGGAGAGGTGGGTGTGTACTAATTAAATAACAACAGTAAAAGTGGGATAAATATGAGAGGAGGAGAAATGTATCTGCTGTGGGACCCACCATAATCTGTTTCTCTGTTTAATGAGAGCCTGGAGACCCAGCGTGAGGCCACTGAAAATTAAAAACACTGGAAGGAGTAGTGGGCTGCATGGCCTGGCTTCTCTGCTTCCCCAAAGCCAGAAGCAAGGGAGGGTCCTAGTAATGCTTTGTCCTGGGGACAGGTGATCAACTGTTGCATACAGACCTGTGAGTAGCCATCTGGGCAAAGGAAAGTGGTTTGGAGATGGGAGGCCAGGAGAGACACTCATAATTAAGCCCTTGGATAGGCTGCTCCCAGTTCCCAGCTCACGTTACAAGAGAAAGCTGGGAGCTGGGGCCACAACACACAGGGAAACCAGAGAGGGAAAAGTGATCTCCTGCCCCGCCTTTAATGTCCCTAGAGCCTTCCCTGGGATCTGTGAAGCTGAGGGCCTCCCAGGCAGAGGCCCACAGAGATTGCCAGCTGGTGTCTTGCTTTGGTTCCTAGAGGTGCCTACCTTTATTATAGTTTGCCCTGGAACAGTGATTGTCTGTGTCTCTTCCTCCATTTCCCCCTTCCCCTCATTGAGTTCCCCAGTAAGTATATACAGAATGTAAAATTGCTTTGCAAGGCCTAGAAGAAGGCTTGAAAGTCACTGAGCCCCATCCCTTGGCTGATGTGTAAAGATGCCATTTTTCAGCCTTGATTGGACCTGGGACCCATGTCTCAGATAGTGCCCTCCTTACTGGACATGGTGGTGCATGACTGTAATCCCACTCCTTGGGAAACTGAGGCAGAAGGTTCTTGGATTTGAGGTTAGCATGGGATACATAGTAAGAATCTTGTCTTAAAATAAAAATATTAAAAAGAAGCATCTCTTTTATACTACAGGATGAGGGCACTGGCCTCACTGTCCACAGAGTAGACCCATGCTGAGATCCTCTGAAATTGGACTATCTCCTATTTATTCACAGAGAGAGCAGAATTAGTGATGTATCTGTGTGTGTGTGTGTGTGAGAGAGAGAGAGAGAGAGAGAGAGAGAGAGAGAGAGAGAGAGAGAGAGAGAGAAGAGAAGAGAAAGAGAGAAAGAGAAGTGCTTGAAGGTTACTACTGAGTGTCCTGTTATCACTAGGGAGTCAAGTGAGAGACAATTTTGGTTTCTGTCTCACAGTCTTCTGAAGTTCCCAAGTGTGCGCTGAGGATAACTGATATGGCACAGTGTGAAAGCTGAAGCATGTCTTCACACTGTCTTTGAGTGTGGCCTACTTGCACACAGTGGGCACTTCTGTCTTCATTTGAAAGTCCCTCTTTTATAAAGTTCTTAGCATGATCTAACATCTAAAATCTGCTTCCTAGTTCTACCCTTGGGCCCTCCTGCTGCCTGCCCTTGCTCCTGCCCCTGCCCATCCAGGAGGCTTCCTTCTTTTTTCCTACACCCATCCTCTCCTATACCCCCTCCCCAATATCCTACTCTCCTAGTGACAGCACCCCATTTTTGTAATGATCCCCTCTACCATTTGGCAGGATTTTTTCCCCTCATTCTGGCTGTCTCTTCTGGACATGCCTGGGTTTGTTACATCTTTTCAGAAACTCAGGCCTACGTGAGTAAGGTCCACACTGGAGATGGTCTGACCAGAGGGCCTAGTGAATCGCTCACCTTCTGACTTCATGGTGCTGGTTCCTTCTCATCACTGGTTCTGAATCACTCTTGGTTCTTTCTCTAAACCTCCTCATGCTCTTCTTTCCAAAACCAGTAGCAGTTTTTTACAGCCTAGACAGCAACAGGATGGCCTTTGCCCCCTCTGAGCTGCATAAGCTGGCTTTGCATTCTTCTAAATGTTCGGTGTCCTTGTGAAGATGTCTACAAGTCCCTGGGAAGCCAAACCTCCCAGCTTGTCTTATGTTTCTGACTTGAGTTTGCAATTTAATTCTAGTCAAGAATTCCTAATAAGGGGATCTTCCGAAAGAAGGGAGTCTGGGAGAGAGGTGCAACTTGAGGAATCATGGACAGCAAGGCGGACACAAAAGACACAAGTACGGGCTGGCCAGGCTAATCTGAGCAGGGTGCTTGCCTCATAAATCTCTTGCATTTAATGCAATGCTGGCAGCAAGTTGTTATTTCATGGCTATCATTTCTTGGACCAGCCTGTTTCTACCTGGTTCCTTCGTTAACCCATCCTACCCTTTTATTCTAAACTACTGTGCATATAATCTACATTCTCCACCTTACTTTTATGGGTGTGGTTGCCTGCTTCCTTCAAAGTTCTGAACCATTTTGGGTGGGTAGGTCTGTGTGGGGATGGTCAACAGGAGAAGAGTTGCAATTATTGTGCCATCACAGTGATGGGACTGTTGTCCAGGGATTTCTGACGGAAGTACTGAGTATTTCAAAAGCTCAGCTCCTTCAGAAATAGGGCTCTGGTCTGGGTGCCCTTGGGCAGTATCTCCCAGCCTTTGCTGTACTGCACACAAACAAAGGCAACATCAATTGGCCTGTTGGGTCAAAAAGAGGCTGACAATGACTTGAGTGGCCAGTTTCTCATGAGTCATGGGATCCTGCTGGCTCCAGGTCCTGCCTTCACACATCTTGGCTGAGGGACCTTGGCTCATAGTTGGGATCAGGAGACTACAGATGTTGTATAGGCAGGTGGTAGGTGGGTGATGGGATCAGTCTAGTAGCTGTGATTTTTTTTTCCAGTTGGCTAGCAGATACTATGAAACCAAAGAATGGATAGTTTAGGTAGCTTCCAGGCAGCCCCTCCTCTTCTTTGTCTGTCCCCTCCTCCACATCACTCCCTCCCAAAGAGTCTTGAAATATAAAGTCACCGTGTCAAGGGCAGCTAAGCTAGGGAGGCTGATAAACTCTCATTATCAAGTTCCATCTTGTCTTCTGCTAGTGGGGTGAAGGATCCCGTGCTGTGGTACTTCCTTTGCCTTCTTTCAATCACAGCGTGTACGTGTCTCTCTGCCCCCACCCCTGTGACTTTCCTGCTGTGCCTTCCCAGTGTGGGTCCCATCCTGGCCCTGGATACAGTCATAGTTCAGGTGACAGTTGTGGTAGCTTCCTATCTCCAGTAGAACTCTCTCGACATGAAGGTGTGGAAGATCAAGGAGCCGGGACTGTCAAGGGGGAAAGGGTGACAGAGACAGAGTGATGGCAGGGATTGAATTAATTCCGTGGTGTCGGATTTAATGAAGGCCTGCCTTCTGCACTGCCTCTGAAAGGCACATCATGTAGTGATCGGTGCTGGGTGCGTGCATAGCTCCAATTAGGAGTTTCTGCATCTCACAGGGGCAGGGTATCTTTGAATCTCTAGACTCTGGGGGTTTGTCTACCCCTCCCCCTTCCAGTCTCAGGAAGCCCTGATCCAGAAGTCAAAAGCTCAGCTCCTCTTAAAGAAGAAGGACTCCAGGGTCTGTTCTAGGCTACCTAGAGAGGCCTTATTTTTCTCTTTGATGTTGGCTCTTTATGTGTCCTTAGGTAAAGCCTAGCCTTCGCTTTTGCAAAAGGTAAGGCTTATACCGTCTTGTCCCTAGAGACCGGACCCCAGAATTATGGAGGCTTAAAATGGAAAAGGTGCCTTGGGGGTAATCCAGTCCAGACTTACATAGTTAGTGCTTAGAAAGCCATAGTTTCTGGAACAATCTCTCTGACCTCCTGTCCCTGGAGGGCAGAATGGGCAACTGCTGCATGCCAAGGGACAGGCTACTGAGTCACAGATCTCAGCTGCCAGTGCAAGATGATTCTTGGAAACCTAGCTGGACAGTGGCAACTCAGCTACGTGCCACCTTCTACGGCCAACAAAGTATGTGTACGTGGTCTCCCATAACCCCGGTGTGGCTGTGCCAAGGGAGATGCTGCTTATGGGTTGGAATCCTAGCTCAGCCACTAAGATGTAGCTTGGTGCAACTTCTCCTGCTCAACTTCTCAAAGCCTCCTTTCGAAAACCATGAATAATAACACTTATCACACAAGTTAATAACAGAGTAGACTCGTTTTACAAATGAAGATTAAAGCTCTGAGATGAAGTGACATGCCTAAGAACACAGCGGTGACAAATGGCAGGAGAGAATCTGGATGTGGGTCTTCTGCCTTCCTTTTAGGACATGGAGATGCTGAACGGAGTATCTCTTACCTACTCCCCCCCTCCCATGCACCACTTCACTGTTTCCTTCAGCCTTCCCATGATGCTCCAGTACTTTGGAGACTTCATAGCTTTAATTCCAGTGATAACCCTCTGTGGTAGCTTTTACGTGTATTCCCCATTGTATGTTACGAAAGTCTAGAGAAGTTAGTTGCCTCAGGTCATGAGCTCATTAAGTGGCTCCCAAGACCATGCCATCATGCCTTTCTGTGTTCCCACCCCTGCCACCATCTTGAAGTGCAGCTCCTCTGGGACACATGTGGACCAGCGATAGAAGATCGGAAACTCATCCTTACAAAAGGTCATTGGATGCTTTTGTTGTTCTGGGTCCCACATAGACATGGTGAAGGCATGATCGGTCATCCAGACTGTCCTGGCTTTACCACAGGACCCCACGGGGACATTTCCTGATGACGGTGGGTGTGGGCTTCTCCTCCTCTGGCCTTTTCAGGACCCGGAGGTGAGCTCCTAAGAGTGACGGGTGCCCCAGTACACAGTGTCCCTAACAAATTACCCTTTTCCAACCTCCAGACCCCATCCTTTCCTCAGTCCGGCTGACCGAGGTGCTCTCTAACTAACGGTTCCGAACAATTCTTGTCTCACCTGCTTGTGGCCCCTTTTTTCTAGGTGCTCTGACCTGGAAGTGTCCTGGGCTGAGCACCTGAGAGAGCTATTGTCCTCCCCTGCTTCCATGGCTCTCTCTTAAGTCTCATTTGGTTAAAAAAAAAAAAAATATGTGTTGAGACAGGCTTGAAGTGACATGCCCCCTCCCTTCCCTCTGTCTCAGTGGGACAATTAATGAGACCCTAATGTGCGAGCCACCGAAGTAAATAAATACAGATTATTGTCCCGGCCTGCAGGTTTTGCCTAACGAAGCTGTCCCTCTTGCTCTGCAATGGCTATAATAACAAGGTGCTCAGCTTTTACGAATCTTGTTCTTGCTTCCCTGAGGCTCCCATCTCCTGCACCCAGGAACCAGGACTTTGGATAAAAAATGGGAAGGCTTGAGCTAGGCACAGAGATCCCTTTCTCTAAAGTCACCCATGCAGAGTTCAGGGTGCTAAATAACAGGTCAATAAAGTCCTTTACATAAAACCTGCTAACAAATCACATCCATCGATAATTAGCCCCTTTGAGACTCTGCCTGCAGAGACTCCAGTGGGTAGTTGGTGGGAGACAGGGCCCCCGTGCTGGGAGCTGAGTCTTTTACTTTCTGAGGAAAATCTCCTGGCTTGGCGACTTTCACTTGGGAGTGAGCAAAGCCAAGGCCCAAGGCCAACTTCTGCGCCTCCTATTGCTTTGACCTTGCACAAGGACACTGATTTCTCATACACTGAGCCTCTGCCTTTCCTCTCAGGTGGCTTCCAGGCTCAACGAGGAGGCTGTAGGTTTGAGGACACATGGCTGGCTCTGTGGCTTAGGGCCTGGCTGGGCCCCAGAAGTGTCTCAGAAAGATGTACACTTTCTTTTTCTTGACCAGTGCTTCCCCATGAGTCGCAGCCTTCTCCCCTTGCCTGACTCTCTATCCAAGCCTGGAGATGGTGCCCAGGCTTGTTACAGAGAGAAGTAGCTGGAAAGGGGTGAGAAACTGTCTGAAATAATTCCATCCTCTTCCCTGGAGACTTGGCGTGAATTTTATCTAATCACCATGGCAACAGATAAAAAAAAAATGAAAAAGAAAAAGAAAAAAGGTGTGAGCGTATCGCCTTTGCTGTGATAATTCAGATTTATATATTCAGATCAGATTGGAGTTGGAGATTTTTTTTTTAAGGGAGCAGATGCAGCAGAAGGTGTGACTGCAAATAATGTAACACAAATGTTTGATGATCCTGCCCTTTAAGAAGTGGAGCGCAGTTTCCTGCAGTTTTTCCAGAATATAATTATTCCATCAAACCCATTGCAATGAGGACTCATTACGGGCCTAGAGAATGCAGAGTCACGTCCGTGCCAACAACACGCCTGCGCACACACAAACACACACAAACACGCATGCCTAGGTAGCTCCTACCCCTGCCCCTATCCCTGCCCTCTGCCGCTGGCTGCCAGCATCTCCCTTCCCCACCACGCCCCCCACCCCCCCCCCCACCCCAGCCCCAAATGCTCCAGAAAGCTTCTAAAAGCCTGGGTGATAAAGCTGTGACCAGAGGGCAAGGCCACGCACAGCTCAGGTGCCAAGCTACTACAGAGCGATCTAAAGTCCCTTCCTCGCTCTCTCTGCACTCAGTCCAGTTCCTAAAATATAAGCTCTCAGATGGCAGGGGCTGCCAATGGCCAGTCCTACTGCAAGTCTGCCTAATCTGAGAGGCTAGTTCAGGGCTTTAATAAATGACTGTTGATTATTCAAGGTCAGTTGTGCCATCTCATCTAAACCAGTCTTCTTGCTCCCAGACCAAGAAATTTCTGTTGGAAACCTCATAGAGGTGAGGGATGGGGGTGTTGGGGGAGGTGAGGATCAACACCAGGACTTCGCTCGCTCACTCAGTTGTCTTTCACATGTGCCTCCCCCACCCCTGGGGAAGGCTGGCAAGTACACTCGGCAGCCCTTGTGTTTGGCAAAGAGTAGACACACCCCACAGACACTTCATGAATATTTATTGGCATCATCTGCGCCCCGCCTCTGCCTGACACACGTGCTGCAGCAGCAACCGCCTTTCAGGAGTTGACAGCCTTTCCAGTTCCCTCTCTCAAGCTATGACAGATCTTTCCAGTGTTGTCTCCCTCCTAAGTCACGGTTCTGGTGGAGATGCTGAGCCTTCTTCCCATACTGCTGAAGCAAACACTCCCCCAGCCCATCCAGCCTTCCCCAGGCCCAGAAAGGGCACAGGTGGGTTTCACCTGCCCGGCTCACCTGCTCATCCTAGGAAATTTGAAGCTTAATACTAATAATGTATGTGGCCAGAGAGGAAGACAGCAAAGTGCCTGAGCATGGGGATCCCTGAGTGAGTACTCCCTCTGCTCCCCCCGTTCAGAGAATTATTCTGTCTCAACTATAAACAAGTGTTTCCTGACATTTTTGCAAATGGTCACGGGGCCTGTGGGGGCTGATGGATGCCTCTGCAAATCCAGGCATTCCTATTACCGACAACAGAGGCTTGCAACTCTCCCACTCCCATATTCCCTCTCTAATCAGGGTCCCCACTGGATGGGGATGACAACTGTAATAATGGCTACCAGTGCTTACATGTCTAGGACCCTCAAGGTTATCTGTTTCGGTGCCTCCTGCTCCTCGGTGTTTGGGACTTATCTGTGGTTCTGCTTGCAGTCCAGGGCCTCCCTCCACCCTGAGCTTCAGGCTGTGTACACTGTAGACTTGCAGGAGATCTAGCTTAGCCCCATCGTGCTGGGGTCCAGTTCATTAGGAATCCCTGCTGCATGCTGGGCTCGTTCCCGCTGTGGGGCTCAGCATCTTGCCAGGGATCCAGACCTCCCCGATATCTTATCCTAAGCATACGTACTGATTCCCAAGGCTAAGGTCAGCAGATCTCCGCTACTGCACTGCCCAAAAACCACTGAGACAGTTCCTGTTTAGTCATTTGCTCATATCTCCATGGGACGTGGCAGAGCCAAATCCTGTGCCTTTACCTGACGTTGGCCCTGCCTTAGGTACTCAAATAAGGCCTGCCTCCCATAGTGAGACAGCTGCTTCTGGTGCAGCACACACACACACACACACACACACACACACACACACACACACACACACACACACCAAGTGGGAGAGGCAGGCTGCAGATTGCTTGTGTTTGGGTAGAATTTTATTTACCTGGGAAGACACAGTTCCTCAGCAGCATCTGTCTCAAGCATGTCTCCAAACTCTCAGCCCAGTTCACACCACAACTTGGCCCCAAAAAGACCAGCAACCAGGGGACAGAGGAGCCAGTGCTCAGCTCTGAGCTTTCACATTTTCCATCTAGGCACAGTGGTCGTCTGTGAGAATGAACAGGAATAGTGGAAGAAGACATCAGGACACCTTGGAGCCTAGCAGGCCCAACTCTCTCTCTCTCTCTCTCTCTCTCTCTCTCTCTCTCTCTCTCTCTCTCTCTCTCTCTCTCTCTGTGTGTGTGTGTGTGTGTGTGTGTGTGTGTGTGTGTGTGTGTGTGTGTGTGTGTACAGGGATATCAGGGATATCCAGGACCTTAGTCACGGGACCTTAGCTGACAGGGGCCTCAGCTTTCTAGCTCTGGTCTGGAGATCCTGTTCTAGCCAAGACAGATCGGTTCTGGGGTGGCTCAGTGGGGGCCCCAAGACCTTGATGCTTTGGGAGTTAGCCAGCCCTGCTTGAGGCACAGAGACAAAAAGTGCATGATGCAGGCTCTTGTCTGTCCTCTCTGTGATTGGTTGTTCCTAAATTTGTATCCACAAGGCTTCTAGGTCCTGGACATAGGTACCAGTTCACCTGGGCTGTACACCACAGTCCCAGCTTCTGCCAATCCATAGCTTTAGTGCACTGCAGGACAGAAGGGGCTAGAACTCCTCACCAGAGTGTGTCCACAGGAGGCAGCCAAGGAGAATCATGTCTTATGGGGAGGGTTGGCGTGACCCAGCTGAATGGCCAGCGGTGAGAAGAATTGGAGAAAGTGGTTCATTTCCTTCTCCTTCTGTTCCCTCCCTTATTCCAATACCTAAAGAGGGACCTGTCTTATTTCATGAGGGCCAAAGGATGGAGTTATGAGGAACACAAGTGGCTCAATGTCCATGTGACTTTTCTCATAACTATAGACCCCCTCATGAGATGGTGAGCCTGCTGCTATTGTGTTCCAAAGCATAAGGGAGTTTGAGTTACTACTTACTAGGCACCTACTATGTGCCAGGCGTTCTTGCATAAACCTTGGCAATTTAACTTTACCACTCCCAAATTTTATAGGAGATGCTTAAGGGTCAGAGGAGCTAAAATGGTCATTGAGTTTGTAAGTAGTAAGGTAAGTCTGTATCCCTGATTCTGGGGCTATGCAGTATGCTATGGAGTGTATGAGAAGAAAACCTATCCTAGCAGGGGACGGGTGGTGTTCCTCCTCTCCTCTCCTCTCTGAAGGGTCACTGCTCTGGCAAATGGTCCTTGCTGAAGCCCCCTGCTTCTGATCATCTTGAATTTCGATACATTGTTGTGTGGGGGGGGGGTTGTCAGCTGGTCCCCAGGACAAGGCTATAGCAGCATGTAGAATTTGACTCCACCAAGCATTGTATGCTACACACACCACAGTGGATGAGGCCGTCTTCTCCACGTGACCTGCAGGAGCTGAGCTGGGGGCTTGTGTGATCTGTCATGAGGAGAAATACCAGACCTTCATGCTTTGCATGGCCTAGCAGTGTAACCAGTCATCTGCTTGTCTATTTATTTCTAAGCAGGATGGGTGTTTTTCCTGGAATCATCTATAACTCCAGCCCTGCCGCGTTTAGTGTTGTGTTGGTGATTCATCTGAGAGGGGATGGAGCCAGGACAGTGAATTCTCACTGTCTGGATGGGCCCTGATCAGCCAGGCCATGAGGCTGTGAGGTGTGGGTCCTTCAACAGTCTTAGGCAGGACTGCATGAAGTACAGATATAAAGAAACCTACTTCTGGAGCTTAGGGGTTGGGGCTAAGTCAAATCAAATCCGTGTACTCAGCTTGAGGAGACAGAGAGGCATGCGGGTCAGGGTAGGATCTGAAGGTGGGGCCACAAGGAATAAATACCTGGGATGGCTATGTGGATGGCCATGCAGACTCATACAAGAACAAAAGCATGGGCCTCGGGGCATGACAATGAAAACAGCAAACCCTGGGCTTATGGGGTAAACTGATCGATTTGTTCATTTATTCACCTCCACTTATTGGTTGTACCTGGGACAGACTTGGGAAAACTACATATTTTGCCCCTGTGCTATTAGACCTGATCAGGAGCCCAGAGGAGAAAGAGACCATGTACTTCCTGAAGCTTCTGTGGAAGACCAGAGGCTTCATCTGAGCCCCAAAAGCCTGAGCAGCAGTTTGTTGAGTGAGGAATGGGATGGGGGAGCCATTCTAAGCCATGAGAGCAGCATGCTATGGAGGTCTGGAAGAGGAGCAGACTCCTTTGGGTTGGGCAACCCCCGTGGCTCCTAGGGCAGAAGTGGCTAAGAGTACCCCAGGTTGCCAGTAGCATACCTACTGTGGGTTGGAGACACAGTCAGGTATGGACTCCAGAAGGTTCCCCTGACATTGGGGAGGGGTGTGGCTTGGGTCTGTGGAGACCAGCCTTTCTCATGATGCCTCATAGCACTTCCTAGGAGTTTCCACACATTCTCTTCCTAGTCCCTGTACTTAGCATCTTGCTAAGGTATTGTCCCTTAACTACAGAGTCATGTGGGGAACAGCCTGACTCCTGACCTCTGGCCTGCTCCTGAATATCTATATCAAAAGACATAACGCAGAATACCAGATGGTGGTAATAAGATTGTATTTCTGCTTCACAATAAAAATAAAATAAAATTATACTTACCACACAGGTCTGTTCAGAGAACCACATACATACCCATCCATTCCCTCCTTGGAGTAAGCTTGGAGGAAGGTATCACACCTATCCCCATTGTATAGATGCCCACACTGAGGCTCAGTGATGCTCTGAGAATTTGCCCATTGTCCCATGAGTCAGAGATGCAGCTGAGATTCAGGCTCAGGCACTCTGGCTATCACACTCAGCCTTTGCAGCACAAGAGGCAGATAGATAGCATCTTGGTACACACCTGGGGAAGGAAAGGACCTTTCTGGGAGACATTCTGGGATGTCATGGGAGGTGCAAGGCTGTCAGTGCTGATAACATCTGATAGCCAGACCCTGGCCAGCGGGGCTGCTGGTATCCCGATGGTCACCTGCTCCACTAGCTCTGTCACCCATCCCAGCTCTGGCCTGGAACAGAGACTGCATCCTGGAGTGGAATTCCTTGCTAGCTTCCCCTGAATTGGATTTTGCTTCCCAGCCAGGTGTTTTGTTTTGTTTTGCTTAACTGAGTTTTTAAAAATGAAATATAACATATGTATAGAAAAATATGTGGACCTTAAACGCAATGAATTTTTACTAAATGAACATAGCATATATACCTCACAAATGTCCCCATAAGCCTCTCATGTGCCCTTCCCCCCAACTTCCATGACAACCACTTTCCTGAGGCCCATCTGTACCCACCCTCCTATCCATCCATCTAGCCTGTGTCTGCTTCCCTCTGGGGGAACATGTGGTGGCGGTCATGGCTTTTTATGACCAATCGTGTCAGGCAGCCCTTTGTCCCAGACCTCTGGCCTCTAGGCAGTGCCAGCCCTGCACAGTGTACCTCTGGATGCGTTTGAACCATGTGACACGTTCTGGCAGCGACCTTCTCCATCCCTATTTGGAGAATGTTTCTCACCATCACAGATCGCCTGGTCTATCGTGGAAATCATGCTGCGTGAGGGGTCTCTTCATCCCGGGTGCAGAACTGAAGCAAATTCAGAGCCAGGTAGAATGCATTCCAGGTGAACAGTGCCCCTGGGAGGGTCCAGATGCCGGGCTAGTGAATAGGGAAAAAAAACACTCTTCCACAGAGGTCTAGCAGGATGCAGGGGAATTCCAGGATGCAGGTTTCAGGGCTCTGTCTCTGCTGGAGAACCCAAGGGAGTTAGGCTCCAGAAGGCCTCACCTGGCACCATCAGCTGGAGCCCCTTAGAGCATGATCTTGGATCTCACCCTGTCCTACAGCATGAAAATCTACATTTGAGAAGATGTGCTGTCCAGGCTGGGGACAGGGATGAGGGACTGCCCAACGTCAGTGGTGATGAGAAGCCAGGCTTGCCCCCACCCCATCCCTGTCATGAGTAGGACACAGAGCTGAACTTTTAGGCTAAACTACCTGTTTTTGCATTCCTGCTAAACCACTCACTGTGTTACTTGGGGCATGTTGCTTAACCTCTCTGAGTTTCAGTTACAACACGAGGAGGAGGATGGTGCTTACCTCACAGGGTGGTGTGAGCGTTAAAGATAACTCACGTGAAATCCTTTGGGCCATGTGTAGGAGACTGTAAGAAATCGATATTACTCGTTTTTCCGTGTCAGGCATTGGGCAAAATGCTGTGCCGGTGAACAAGCAGCTTAGAAACAGGGTGTGGGGCACTCCTGTGTGCTGGGTGGCAGGGTGGATTGGGAGACTTCACCTTCCTGGAGTAGAGTGAGGACCCTGATTCCCACAGAAGCCTGTGCTGTGATACCCGAGGGCCAGCAACGGGCCGCAGCTGTGTCTGTGATATTAAATCCCACCGTTAATCGCCAAGGATTAATTGTTAAGGATGAACACAAGGTATTTGTTTGGCTCCCAGCAATCTCTAAATTAAATGAGAAAGGACGTCTGGGACCAACAAAGAGGCAAAGGTGTACGAATCAGTAGATAGCTCCAGAAGGAGCCGGGCTACCCAGAACCTGAGTCCCAGGGTCTTAGGCCACAGGACAAGCAGGAGTAAGCTTGTGCCAGGTGGCTGAAACGAAAGTGCTGTTTGGTGGACACCCAGCATCTCCAGGAGCCTGTGGGAGCCGTGGAGGACAGAGTCCCGTCCTGCACACAGATGTGGACAGCAGCAAACAGCCCAGGGGATCTCGGAGTGGCTTGGGCTTCACTTGGTGGTGTGTGTCTGTTCTCACTGTTCGTAAGAGACACCCTTCTTTCCATCCTTGAGATAGTTTGCCAAGAGAACCCCGTCTCAGGGTCATTATCACCCAGGAGAGAGCAACTTCTGCTGGAGTGCAGGGTCCAACTTACCTTTCCCCTCTTGCTCTGCTTCCTCACCGTGAAGGTCCCACCATGGTGGTCCTAGACTAGTTCAGGCTGGGCCCTTGATGTGGAGCTAGTGCGCAGTGGCACCCAGCGTCCCTCAGCACTCACTCAAGGCTACTAGTGGATCTTAGATTAGTGCCAGTGTCCAGAAATGTAAACCTATAGGAAAGAGGGACCCTCCCTAACTATATGATGTGGATGAGCATGTGTGTGTGTGTGTGTGTACACACACGTGTGTGTTTAATTGCCTTGCAAACATTAGGGAAGGGCTCTGTCACTGAGCTACATACCAGTCCACTTGTTTTTTTGAATATTGCAACCTTATCTCACTAAGTTATGCAGTCTGGCCTTGAAGTTGCCACCCTCTGGCCTCTGCCTCTTTGGCAGCTATGAGGACAGGCCTGTGACGTCAGGCTTTGCCCTGCTTTCAAGGAAAGTCCTCACCTCAAACATCTTGAAGCCTCATTTTCCTCACCTGTCAATGGGAATAGCACCATATTCCCATATAGATTATAATACAAACCCTGCAAGCTTAACACTTTAATACTTGTTTCTTGCCAACGGAGAATGCAGGCTCCATATGGGGGTCTATTCAGTGCGGTCATCCAGGGTCTAGGCTCATTGTGAGGCACCGTCCTTAACTTCTGACGCTCAGAATAGTTGTACTGGATGTCAACATAGAAGATGAGGTGGTGATATAGCAGGAGAGGAGGGCAAGGAAAGAAAGGCATCAAAATTAACCTATGAAAGTCTTAGCCAGTTGGCAAGAAGGCTGGGAACCCCTCCCCACAAGGGCTACAAGTAAGGGACTGGGCATGCTTGAGAGGAGGAGGCAGGCTGCTACGTAAATGACCCATGAAAACTCGGCACACTCATGACTGAGTGCTTTAGCGTTTCCAGCCGTCTTGCCCACTGCCACACTCGGAAGTGTTCCCTTCTCAATAAACTCTCTATTTTCCCCCCACTATCTGTGTGCCCCTGGTCCAGTTCCTTGATAAAAAGTACCTGGGAATGTCAGTGCATGCACTCACTCCTGATGCTGGCCAGGAATCCTGTGTCGCCTAGCTGTAAGAAGTCTGTGAAAAACAGTCTGCCTTCCCAACATCATCTCTACCTACTTAGGGGTCACTTAGGGCTAGTCATCCCTGCCCAAAGCAGGTACATCCTGGATCATTGGGGGTGCTTGCTAGTAAGGGAGAACACAGAAATGTCTCAGCTATAGGAGATGCTAAGAAATGTTCATTTGCCCCTCCCTCTGTCCAGCTTCACATCACCATTTGGAGATGATTGAAGATGGAAGATCTGAAGGGATGGTGTTTGCTCCTGCCCAGGCACTTGCTGCAGATGTGTGGCTGGCCTTGGTCTGGCCCAGCCAAATGCAGCTGGGAAGTTGCCCCCAGCTGAGCCCAGCTGTGGCTCCTCATCGGCCCACTCTTCGAGAGGTGCGATGCGTTGGCAGCAATTTCCTGGCAGTAGTGATTGGCAGCTCTGGTCCCTTGAATGAGCGAGTCAGGTAGCCATGGCCAATGCCTATGTTTACTGAGACAAACTAGTACCTTTCCAGCATTTGTTAGGGGGGCAAGTCGGGAGGCAAGCTTCCGGGCAGAGGCGAGCTTTCTATGAGGTTCCCAGGCTTCAGCCAGGGAGCGGGGTGGAGTGTGTGTGTGTGTGTGGGGGGGGGGGGCGGTTAATAGCAGTGATGAGGTCCAGTGGCTGGGGCTTGGTTGGGAAAGAGAGAGGAACTGACAATCACATCTTATAAACCCCTAAGACAAGACTCTTGGTGTCAGACAGTGCAGCCAGTTCCTTCCGGGCTGTGTGGAGCTCCTCTAGGTTTAAGTCTGAAAACCCTGCCTCCTCAGCCGCATCACACGCAAACCTGGGCAATCAGTGTATTGGTTACTTCTCATTGCTGAGACCAAATACCCAGCAAGAGTCAACTTAAGGGATAGAAAGGTTTATTATGGTTTATGGTTGGAGGGAACAATCCATCCCAGAGAATGAGGTAGCCTCTCACATTGCATCTGCACTCAGAGAACAGAGAGGAGGAGAGAAGTGGGACCAGGCTGTAGTGCTCGGAGTCCATTCCCAGTGACCCACTTCCTCCTGTGAGAAGCCACTTCTTAAACATTCCATCACCTTCCAAATGAGCATTGCCTGCTGGGGACAAAGCATCCAGGCACATGAACCTGTGTGGGACATCTCACATTCAAACCCACGGCAGCCACCTTAGTGTTAGATCTAGCACAGGAAGGGAGGCGTGTGAACTCTGTAATCACGTGGGCCCCACCCCCCAGCTCTGGCAGCATGCAGCAGTAGGGTGCATTCTAGATGGTCTCTAAGCCTCTTTCCTGGCCGAGGAAATGGGGCAGACCATGGCCACTGCGTGGAGCTATTCCCACCATCAGGTGGAACCATGCACGCACCTGTCATTTTAAGACAGGGATTGCTGTGTGTGCAACATCACACAGCCTATTCACACAGACTAGGCTGATGATGACATTACTGGGTGGTCCAATCTGACAAGACCATGAATGTATAGATGGACCTATTGAGGACATTATGCGGCACTTGACACATATGTCCTTGGTGATGTGTAGCTGTGCTGCCTCTTCTGACTCTTCCTTCTCACCTGGAGCCCCCATTTCTAGAGGCAGCTTAGCTGTGGCTGTTTCGAGCATCCCTTCTAGAAACTTGTGACTATAGGCACTTCACAGGCCTCAAAAAGCACGATGACTATACAAGCAGCTGTTTAACAGTGCGGCAGTGTTGGGCATATGGAGTGGGGACCAAGGGCACTAGAGTTAGAATTGGTAATAGTAAACATGACAGTGCTGGCTCTCATAATCTCCCATAATCCTGTTTCTAGTCAGTCTGAGCTTTGCCCAACAATCAGTGTGACCAGGTCCTCCAGGTATGTCTGGGACTTTCTCAGCCACTGTAAATGACTGCCCACCACAACCCTGAGGAAAGCACTATACAGAGTGCACAACTCAGAGAACACACTGGGAGTTGTAGGACACACCTATCAATATCAAAGCTTTGGGGTGATTAAGGGCCTTTTCTCTATCTTGCCTCCGCCCCTCACATCCAAGACCAGGGTTCTCAGGCTTGCATGTACATCAGAAAAAGATGCAAGGTTTATTGACATACAGATTGCTGGGCTCCAGCCTCTAGGTGTCTGACCCACCAGGTCTGGATGAGACTCAAGAATTTGCATTTCCAGCAGCATCTCAGGGGATGCTACTGGCCCCAGAGCACCCTTTGAGAACCTCTGTCCTGGGTAGATTTTTATGATCACCTGTGCGATAGAGTCTAGAGACCTGGCTGGGGACCCCATCTCAGATTCTTGCTGGAAACATCTGTTTAGGAATGGCACCTCATCCCCTGAGACTTGGTTTCCCTTCTCTGTTGATTGGGACTGACAACACCTAGTTTTGGTACCCTGAAGCATCATTTGGAGGCTCAGACCAAAGAATTATATCCAAGTGCTACTCCTGTTGTTTGCTAGCTGTCTAGTGTTGTGTGTTGGGTGAAATCGCCTCTGGCCCATTAGTGTTTCTCTCTGTCCCCTCACCAGCAGTTCTACCTGTTGTCTTCTAGGATGTGACAATGTGCTCTGCATATTTTGTCATTAAAAGTACCAACATGCTGGGAAAGGGACTGTTGCAGAGACTTAGGTCTGTGTATCAACACCGCATCAAAGCCCGCACTCCTTAAAAAGGTGGAGTCACACTATGGCTAACCTGTACTATGACTTGAGCCACCACAGGTGCGGGGTTGCAAGCATGTCACGAAAGTAGTCCAAAAGAGGCCTGGACAGTATTAAAAATCCTTTCAGAGCAAGGAAGAAAAGTTCAGGTAGGGTGACCCAAGTTTGGAGGCCTGATTAAGTGAGCAGGAGACCATGGCATGTGTGTGTGTTTGTATGTGTGTGTGTGTGTGTGTGTGTGTGTGTTTATTATCTATGTGTTCACGATGCATATGTATTTGAAAATCAGAAGTCAATCTGGCATTTTCTCCTATTGTTCTCCAATTTATTTTTGGAGACCTGTCTCTCGCTAAATTTGGGGCTAGCCATTTCAGCTAGACCAGCTCATCAGTAAGTCCCTGAGATCCACTGGTCTCTAAGTCTCTCCCACTCAGCACTTCGGGGTACAAATGTGTTCCTGCTTTAAAAATCATCTTTAATGTGAATTGTTATGCGTGTGAATGGTTTGCCTGTATGCATTTGTGCACTGTATTCATGTTTGAGGCCAGAAAGGGGTGTGAGATCCCATGGAACTGGAGTTACAGACAGTCTGAGCTGTCATGTAGGTGCTGGGAATTGAACCTGGATCCTCTGGAAAAGCAACCAGTGCTTTACACTGCTGAGCCACCTCTCCAGCCCCAACACCTGGCTTTAAAGCTGGTGCTGGGGATCTGATCTCAGGTCCCTATTCATGCACAGCAAGCACTTTAACCCTGGAACCATCTCTCCAGCCCCTCATTGCCCATGTTTTTATGAATAAGCATAGGCATACATACTTTATCTGGATATATGAGCAATCCATGGGGAAATAAATGTGCATTGAAACCTGTGAGACAGACATGATGGCAGGTGAGGATAAAACACAGGTGACATTGACGTCAGCCAGACAGATCCTGCTGACGTCAGCATGGAAAGGAAGCCTCAAGAAGCCCCAAGCCAATTACTGCTAGACTCACAGAATTCTTTCCAGGGAGAGAATGACCTAGAATGCAAAACAGGTTTGTTTTTGTTTTTTGTTTTTTTTTTTCATGGAAAACTGGACAAATTCTGGCAAGAAGCGCTCCAAGGTGGTAGGACTCACTGAGGTGTTGGCAGGGGTTGAGGCTCGGAGTGTGTGAGTGAAAGAGGAACAAAATAGATGCCACCTGATATGCTCCCATTCTAGAACAGTGCACAGCACAAATCTGTGCAAAGGTGCCCACTCTTGCACGGTCACCCAGCAGCAAACATCTACTAAGTAAGCCGCTCTCTGCCAGTCTCAGGCAACTGTCATCTTTTTCACCTATGCAGCTTTCAATTGCTTTCAAACTGATCCGACCTCCTCCAATTTCTCTTCACCTCCATCTAAAATTTGGATCTGATCATACTTCTGCCTGGTTGGAGGAAACCTTTCGCCACCCCTTACTACATATGTGAGAAATAGCCACACTCACTGTTAGCATCCCCTGGGACTTTCCATTCTCCAGAGCTTGCCATGGCTTCTCATGCCCTGGCTTTCCTTGTCTGGTTTCTATTTCCTGTATTTATTTGGAGGAAAACTGAAGTCATTCTTCTTAAAGCCCCCCTCAGGTATGCTCCCCAGTGAGCCTTCCCAGGGTCTCCCCTCTCTAGTGGACCCATCACAGTTGCTGGATTCTAAGCTGTGGTTGAGATAAACGATGAGCTTAAGGCACACTCTCTTTCAAATTGCACATACTACTTCAAATAGTTACAGCAGTGACCCAGTGTATTCTCACTCTGCAATTTGGGACATCACACTTGCTCTAGCTAACAACCTTATCTTCACAGAGCATTCGAATTTTACCTACGTTTGGGTATCATGGGCCACCAAGTTCCAAGGTGTGCCCCTGAGAGCCAGTGGCACTTGGAACTAGCTTGTTCAGGAGCCATTACTGGGAGATGTAATGAAACACAAATGCTTGCCCTTGGTCTCGGTACCCCAACCTTAATCTCTGATAGGCCTCTTGATATCCAGTTTTTTCTTTTTCATAGTAGAATAACTTAAAAGATAAAATAACTGGAAATTACTTTCATAACTGAAAGTCTACCTGTCCAAGTGCCTAAATTTGGAACACACTGGATAATGTCCATATACATTTAAGGTGGTGCTCACAATTAAGAAAGTGACGCTGTATTTTAAATCTACAGCCTTGCTCAGAATGAGTGATGTCCTGAAGCTGCCGTGGGTCCCCACAATGGGTCTCAGGTACATTTAAAGCAATTCCTCCAAAGCCAAGAATAGATTCAAGGTCCTAGACTCACATGGGCATAATCTCGCAGCCTACCAGCACTGTCTCCTGAAACAGTAGCTGTCGGAGAAAGAAATAAATCCCTCAAGGGGCAGGACTCAACTCTGTGTCGAATTCCTACTATGTGCCAGGTATTTGATTGAACAGAGCAGAAGCTATTCACCCTTGTTGACACAGCTTCAAGATCAAGCTTGTCTCTTCACAGAGCGGAAGCCTGGAGTCCATATTCAAAACGACTCGCAGAAGTGGGCTGTGAGTCCTGATCTGAGAGACCCCATGGACCATGGTCACTCTCTTCAACATGTTACAGATGCCTTCTGCATTGCTGTACAGGAAAACCTTTCTCTAGTCAATAAGAAGAGAGATAGAATTAATACCTCTGAATCATTGGTATAATATTAATATTATTCATCTATTGTTCCTAAACCTTTGGAACACACTCATATTGGAGGAGGAGGATTTTAGGTGCAAATGACCAGAGGGAGCCACTAGTGCTCAGAGGGCAGAACAAGGGATGCAAATACATGACCCTGTTCTGTCATCAATGCTGAGGTGCCTCCACGGTAGCTGCCTCTGAGACCATCCCTTCCTTATGTACATACCTTATGTAGTACTCTGTCACATGACCACATGACAAACATAATGGTGTCACTTTCCACATTTGACTATGACTTCTGCCCTGAGGTCCATGACTCCGGGGAAATCTGGACCATTAAGGGTGGGAGTGTTCCGACTGAGATGAGGAATGGAAGCCTCTGCTTGATGAACTGGAGAAGCCAAGGCCTAATTCATCCCCCTGAGGAAATAGGACACAGATGCTCCAATCCCAGCTGAGCCTGAACTTCACTGTGGTGAGCTGTGGCAAGCAGCTGGCCAATGGGAGAGACCCTAAGCCATAATCACCCATCTCAGCCACCCAGGAGCTGTGTGTATGAGATGTTGTACATTATGGTTGCTCAGTCCTGAGATCATTTGTTACTCAGCAGTAGATAACTGATACAGATCACTAAGACATACTGAAGGTATGATTTCTGGGAAAGGTCCAACAAGTCTCATGGGTGGGAATTGGGTCCTCAAGCAGCAGTGGATGCCACTGTCACTTCACAGTCAGCGTGGCACTTTTGGGCCTCCTGGCACTGCCCTCAGCCTGTGTCCATCTGTGTGTGCTTCTCTATGAGTCCTGGGCTTGGGGGAAGCTTGGCTGCAGAAACAGGCTGGCTGCTGTCTCCTGGTCATGACAGTGACAGGACCCGCTGGGCACAGGTCCGGGCTCAGTACAGTCTGAGCTTTATTTTGGCCCCTTCTTATTTGTCAAAACCTCTTTCATGTGGTGTGAGCGGACAGATGTGAGGCTTTCGCCTGCTCACATAGGCTGAGAAAAGAGAAAGCTATTTTGTTTTCTCCTCTCTTTCTATGGAGGGCCAGCCCTCTTGCTTTCTTTTCTTTTCATGTGCCTTTTAAAAGGGGTGACTGTGTTTCTCTTGGGGACACCCCACCCCCATAGCCTCTGCTCTTTGCAGGAGCAGGTGTCTTAGCTCTTTAGCCAGAGTATCTACAGATTTAGTCACCCTGTGAGGTTTGAAATACAGAAGGCCTTTGTGTGCCTGCATCATGGTTCTAGCCCTGGTGTTCTGTGTGACCTCAGATACACCATGTTGCCTCATGGACCTCAAGGTCTTTCTACCTTCTCCTTTCTTCCCTCTGATGAAGGGAGATACCTCTCACCTCCAAGTTGGGGTAGTAACTGGGAACTTCTAGGAAGGGAGACCTGGTCTACCTTCCTCTCTCAGCGAGGCTGCCAGGGGAAGTGATATGGTCCAGTTCCTTGGGAGAAATCTACCGTGTGGCATGAGAGAGGCCATTGACATCTTTTTATTTTAATCCAACCTATGTCCCCACTGAGCAGCATAAGCTCCCATCTTATTTGATTGCAGTCACCCCCTGCCCAGCAGCTAGGAAAGCAGTGGGAACAGTCCATCTCTGGATTTTCCCATGCTCTCTCTTTCCCTGAGCACCATACATCTGACTCCACATCCCCTCCAAAGTCCAGCCCCAACCTCGTCACACTCCACCCCTACCGTGTTCCTCTCTATCCATGAACCGTGTCCTTCAGAAATACTGCCATTGATGGGGCAGAAACAGCACAGGCTTGACCCTGCCCCTGTGGAGCCTTCAGAAGACAACAGCAATGTCATTGGGCAGACATAATTGCTAGGAAAGAGGAGACCACAGGAACAAGATGGGCATCTGAAAAGGCTTTTTGAGAAAATGACCACCAAGCAGAGGTGTGATGGCTAGTTATTATGTCAACTTGATGCAAACTAGAGTTCTTTTGGAAGAGGGAATCTCAACTGAGAAAATGCCCCCCATCAGACTTGCCTTTGGGCATTTTTTGATTGGTTATTGATGTGGTCCCAGCTCACTGTGGGTGTTGCCACCCCTGGTCTGGTAGTCCTGAGTGCTATTAGTAGGCTGGGCCAGCCATGATGAGCAAGCTCCTTACTAGCAGTATTCCTCATGGCCTCTGCTTCAATTCCTGCCTCTAAGTTCCTGCCTTGAGTTCCTGCCCTGATCTACCTCAATGATGGAGTGTGACCTGATAGTTCTAAGCTAAAATAAACTCTTTCCTTCCTAAGTTGCTTTTGGTTATGGTGGGTTTATCTTTTCTTTTCTTTTCTTTTTTCAGAGCTGAGGACTGAACCCAGGGCCTTGTGTTTGCTAGGCAAGTGCTCTACCACTGAGCTAAATCTCCACCCCCAGTTATAATGTCTTATCATAATAATAGAAACCCCAACTAAGACAGAAATTGGTGTCAGGACCATGGGGGTACTGCTGTAACAGGCCCGTTTGTGTTTTGGGGAGGGTTGTGGTACAACTTGAACTTCGGGCTGGAAAAGCCATTGGGTGCTCACAGCTCAGTCGGTCGTTCTGTGGGAGCCAAGAAAACAAGAATGCAGTGAAGACAATGGAAGGACGCAAAGGCTCTAACAGGATGTTTTTGTGTGTGATATTTTGAATAAGAAACTGCCACAGTGAAACCTTCACTTTGCTGAGACAACTGACACTGCAAGCTGGAGGTAAGAACCAGCTGTGAGCCCAAGTCATTTGGGAAGTGTTTCTTGGGGGTCAGCACATGCACACTATGGTCTGGAAGAGGCCAGTACTATAGTTCGTGTTGACAGCCGACCTTGGTAATGTGTAAGAGTCTCACGGTGGCACTGGCTTTGAAGGCGTGAGGATGCCCGGCTGAGGCTTGGCACTATGAGAGGCCATTGGTGAGAGTGCAAGCCTCAATGTTAGTAAAAGTTCCAGGAGGGCTCCAGGTGGTGGTGGTAGCGCATGCCTTTAATCCCAGCACTTGGGAGGCAGAGGCAGGAGGATCTCTGTGAGTTCGAGGTCAGACTGGTCTGGAGAGAGGGAGAGAGGGGAGAGGAGGGAGAAAGGAGAGAGAGAGAGAGAGAGAGAGAGAGAGAGAGAGAGAGAGAGAGAGAGAGAGATCCAAAAGAGTCAGAACTACACAGTAAGACCCTGTTTTAAAACAAAAAGCCACAGGATTGGAGGGGTTAGGTTTCTCCTTGAGTTCCTTCCCTAATGTCCCTTCAGGATGGATTGTAATGTGGAAGTATAAATGAAGCGAACCCTTTTCCTCCTCGAGTTGCATTTAGTCATGGTGTTTAGCAGAGCAATAGAAACTTAAGACAAGAAGCTCAGAGGAAAGGGAGGAGTTGGCTAGGCGAGATGGGAGGAATTCCCCCAGAGATGGGTGGCTGCCCGAAATGGCAGACCCGTAGATCGCAGAGTGGCTCAGGGAGGCCAGGCTCAGAAAGACCTCCTGTGAGTCTACTGCCCTCCAACCTCTAACTCCATCACTGTGCCTGGGCTAATCTGCCATCTCCCACATGCCCTCCTAATTCTCCCCCTGCCTTTGCAGAGGGCCATGGGCCCCCTCTATGCTCTCATACCAGTTTACTCCTATGATAATGATATTCCTATTTAAAAATAAATCGTTGCAATCTTTAATTGCAGACTAAATAATTGCCCCATTTAATTTCAGTGTAGCTCTTGGAGGCTCTGGGAACAATTAAAAGAAAACACAGGGCAGTGCTGAGTGCATGTTTTAAAGCATATATATATATATATGCATTTTATTATTGTCATACCAATGCTTGTAGAATCTAGAAAAAGAAAGCAGGCCCTTCCTTCCTGTTAGTCACGCCGAGTTTACACACACTAATAATGATGGTGATGTTAATAATAAACAATCCTGGCATTTTCTGGGTTTTACTTGTGTCTCTTAGGAACCTGGGTAGTTGTCACATGGTCTAGAAGGAATGAGATGACATCAGCTCCTGCTGCCATTTTGTAGGTGCTGAGTGTGGTATGGGCCCAGGGTAGACCTTCCAAGTATGGTCTAAGAAGTAGTGAGCAGGGTCACCATCCACCTGATGACTGCTAGCCCTGCTTAGAATTCTACCCTCCATCCACAGCCAGAATGAGAGTTTGATGTGGTTTCCCACTTTGTATAATAGAAGCATCTAAGCAACCCCCCAAAAGTGACCTTCCCCTCAATCCCAAACAAAGTCAATGACAGAGCCAGACACAGGAGAGCAGGGTGCTCATAGCCAGCCTTAGGCTGGTGTCCCCTGCCAAGTCACTATCAATGTCAGATTGGGTATCTTTCTGCATATTTCTTATTTCAAAGATGGTGAGTAATAAGGGCACTTGCTTATTGTGAGGAACAGGGTATGTGAGATGTACAGGAGTTCCTACCACTGAGCCTATACACAGTAGGTAGATGCTCAGTGAACGTTAAGCTATTCCCATCTGCAAAATTCTTCAGCCTGCAAATCTCCTGTTTATTGCAGTCTGCTGCTTGTCTACAAAGGTCCTTGGGGTGGGGCATAATCTTTGATCCTATCCTACAGGAATTCTAGACTATACTCTCTTGAGCTTAAAGAGGAGCAGGGATGAGGTACTGCTTCCACCTGGCTCTGCTGCCCATCTGGCCTTGCATGGGCTGTGTGAAAATGTGTCTCCCCCACCCCATGTGCTGTCTAGGGTGTTTCCTAAATGCTATGTGCAGCTGTCTTTGCTCAGGGGAAAGCTAGAAAAACAGCCTGTTAGCCAGTTTAATCTCTCACTCTCAGGTGCCTATGAAACCACTGCGTACTGACCATCACTACTGGGTACTGAGGCTACAATGACAATTACTGGGTGATTTCTACCCTTGAGGAAATGAAAGACTATGGAAGAGACATTTATCATAATGGCACGTGGCAGGCAATGACCTCCAAGGAGACATGAGAGTCTGAGGAAGCATAAGAAAGGGCCAGTGCCATTTGGGAAGCCACCTGAGTGGGGCCTTGAAGGCTGTCTAAGAGTTGGGACAAAGACTAAGCTTAAATAATCAGGATCATTGTGTGCCGGTTCTGAAGTCAGGAGTCTCAGGTCTTGTGTTAGACTGCAGTTGAGGTGTCGGCAGAACGTGGGGGGCCGGGGGGTGTCTGTTTCTTTGTCTCTTCCAGTTCCTTTGAGCCACCCACACTTCTTGGCTCAAGGCCTCCTCCAATTGCAGAGCTAACAATTGCATCACTCTGACCTCCACATTCAGTGCCATGTTTCATTGTCTCATTTCATTCTCTGATTAGTGTTTCAAAGGCTGGGGGAGGGGTGTGGGGACTGAGTGCTAACAACATACAGGCTGTTTTCAGGGCGATGGTGGTTTAAAATGGGTTGGGTTGATGTTCCCACAACCCTGCAGATATATTCTGATTTGAAAACATTTCCCTGGCTCTCCTGCCTTCCTCTTCATTGAGAGGGACCCTTGTTGCTACACTGGACCCAACTTGACTATCTACAGCAGTGTCTTCATCCCAAGACCCTAATCAAGTCACACCCACCAGCTTCTTCTTGCTAAGAAAGGCAACATGGGTCCCAGGAGACTTAGGATGGTGGGCCATAATTAGTCTCCACTGTGGTGGGTAGGAAGTGGTACCCATTGGTTTCAGCTTTTGCTTTCCTGATGGCTAATAATGGTATGCGTCTTTTCATGGACTTATTGGCCAGGAAGTGTCTATGCAGCTCCTTTACCAATTTTTTTAAAGCTGAATTATCTTTTTGTTATTGAATTATGAGAATTCTTCATATGTGTTTTAGAGACAAGTCTCTTACCAGGCACTCACTTTGTAGAAATTTCATCTTGTTCTGTGGCAGGTCTTTTATTTTCTTGACGGTGTCTTTTGAAGCACAAGGCATCTTCATTTTGATGAAATCCAGGTTGTCTGTTTTTTTGGTACTTACCTAGGAGCCACCACCTAATCTGGGGTCCTGAAGACTGACTTCTAATAGGCTCTAAGAATCTGTGCTTTGGATGTTATGCGTGGGTCTTTGATCCATTCTGAGCCAGTTTTTGATGGGTAAGGTTGGAGCCCACCTCCGTCCTTTTGCCTGTGAACTTTTAGTTGCAATATTACTCATTGCTGGAATGATCTTCACATCCTTGCTAAAACTGTAAGGGTTTATTTCTGGACTTTTACTTCTGTCCTATTACTCTAATTTTGTTATTCTTGTCATTGTTGTTTTGAGATAGGGCCTCACTGTATATCTCTGGCTGGTCTGGAACTCACTATGTAGCCCAGACTGGTACCAAATTCATAGAGATCCACCTGCCTCTGCCTCCTAAGTGCTGTGATAAAAGGCGTGCACCACCACACCTGGCCGTTGTCCTTATTACGCTAAATATTGATTGTTATGTAGGTGTCTCGGTTGATGTGGCATTGGAGTCAGTTTTAAAATCAGGAAAAGTGAGTCCTCCAGTGTTTGTCCCTTGTTGCTGTTCTTTGGTAGACAACGTTTTTGTGGTTGTTTCCCAGGATTGTTTGAGCTGCTCTGTACACAGTGTGAGTCTTTTTTTTTTTTTTTTTTAAATATAGACCCTGCTTTTTAAAATTAGTTTATATCGTGTGTGGGAGTGTTTTGCCTACATGTATGTCTGTGTTCCATGTATGTTTCTGGCACTCCAAGAAGCCAGAAGAGAGCATTGGATCGTCCAAGAAACTGATGTTACAGACAGTTGTGAGCCCCCGGGTGCTGGGAATCCAACCTGGGTCCTCTGTAAAAACAGCCAGTGCTCTCAACTGCTGAGCCATCTGTCCATTGCTTCCAGTGTAAGTCTTAATAAATTTTAAGGGCAGCTTGTCAGTTTCTACAAAGAAGCTGGCTGAAATTCTGATAAGGGTGTCTGTCTGCTGTTGAATCTGTAGATCCATTTGGGAAGCATTGTTGTTTCAATTTTAGGTCAGTCTATGATATGGGGTGTCTCTTCATTTGTTCACACAGCTTCTTTAATGACTTTCAATAATATTTTATATTTTTAAAGTTAAAAATTATACCTAACTAGTTCATTCTTTCTGATATTACTGCAAATGGAGTTATTTCTTATCCCACTGTTAGGTTGCTCATTGTTAGCATACAGAGATAAAGCAGAGCTTTGCACACTGACATTGTGTCCTGAAACTTTGCCAAATACATTTAGTGTAATTTTCGGAGATGTAGGACTCTGTCACCTGCAGATGGTGAGTTTCACTTCCTCTTTTCTAGTCAAGATGAATTGTATCCCACTGTGTTGCCTAATTACCCAGCCCAGAGCCTCTGCAAAATGCTAGTAGGACTGGTGTGAAGGGCACACGTACTTACTGCTGCTCTTAAGGAAAATGCATTCACTTATTCACTGGCCAATAGGGTGTTAATTAAGGCCTTTTCATAGGTTCCTTCTATCAGGCTCACAAATTTTCTTTCTACTCCTAGTCCACTGAGTGTTTTTATCAGGAAAATGTGTTATTTTGTCAAATGCGTGCGTGTGTGTGTGTGTGTGTGTGTGTGTGTGTGTGTGTGTGTGTATGTGTGTGTGTATTCTCTTGATGCTGGGTATTACATTGATTGCTTTTTCTGGTGTTAAACCAACCTTGCATTCCAGAGATGACACCTACTTGGTGCTGGTATGTAATCTTTTTTTTTTTATGTGCTTCTGGATTCCATTTGCTAGTGTTAAGCAGCCATTCTGCTGTCAGGACTCCCTTGGCAGCTTGTCCTCCTAAACAGTCCCACAAATGGAGCCTCAGAGTATCCCTCACTATCCTTGATTCCATCTGATCCATATTACTACACAGTCTGTACCTGATAATCATGGAAATGGTCCCTGGTGAACACACTGTGCTCATCTGTTACCCCAATGGCCCCCTCTGCCCACCCAGCAGCAACCCTCCCCACCCCCATCCCCATCCTCTCACATAGTTTGTTGTGGGTACCACCTTCTCTCCCTGTAGTTGCTATAGAACCGTTTGCCTGCCCTGATGGGATGCTAGCTCCTCAAAACCTGGAGTCCTTATCCCATTCGTCTGGCAACATTCTTAGTTTTTTTATTCAATGACGTGCATCCATCCGTATGTCCAACGGTATCTGAGAGCTATGGAGATGAATCAGTATCTCGCCATGGTGATTTTTCTTTTTCTTTTTGAGACAGAGTCTCACTATTTAGTCCTGACTGGCCTAGAACTTGCTGTGTAGACCACGGGGGCCTCAAAGTCACAGAGATCCACCTGTCTCTGCCTCTCTGGTGTCGAGGTTAAAAGCATGTGTCATCATGCCCAGCAAGAGCATCTTAAGGCAGCATATGCCTTGTTTTGATGGACTTTTACACAGACCCCTCATCCATATATAACATACAAAAGAGGCCGGGGCTGCTGGCGCTGACACAGTAGTGGATCCCAGAGCATTGCCCACCGGGTCTCAAACTTGCTTCTGTTCCCTGCTCTGTGGCAGAGCCTTAGGAAGCTCCATGACCTCACAAGACAATTTACAAACCACGGTGCTCTAACAAGAGCCCAACTATCCCCATCTCAGGGACCTTGGGCATTCTGTCTGCCCTTCCTGGGCCTGGTTTCCCCAAACTTACAGGGAAAGCACCTAGCCACAGGGGCTATGGTGTGCCATGAATGTAGCCTTTGCATGGCCCCTGTGGCCCATCTGCATAATCTCCATCTTAACAACAGGAAGTTTCCCAGTCTGTGAACATGGGATAGCTTTCTACTTATTTAAGTCTCTTTTCATTTCCCCAGTGATATTTTGTACTTTTCAAGGTATGTCATTCTGCTAGGTGTTGTTAAAATTGGAGCTATTTCTTTTTATTTTAAATGCTTTTACACTCATCTATTTTGTGTATCTAGGGGGTGGGGGCACATGGGGAGCAGGCACATGCATGCCAGAGTATGCATATGGAGGTCAGAGGACAACTTTGGAGAATTGGTTTTGTCCTTCTACCAAGTGGGACCTGAGGTTAAAACTTGGGTTGGCTGGCTTAGGTGGCAAATGCTTTTACCTGCTGGGCCATCTCAGGACCAACCCATGTCTCTTTCTAGCCCTGACTCCCATCTGTCACTTTCTTCATGTCACCAACTCCTCACACCACTTGTGCTTCCCACACAGGGAAGGTCGCAGCCCACCACTGGGAGGCCTGACAAGCATCAGGAGGTCACCAGCCAGCTGGGGATACTAATTGCGTCTGCTTGAGAGGCAGGGACATGATGAGGACAGAGCACATGCCAGCAGCAGTGATGGGGGGGGGGGGGGGGCGTGGCAGGTATCAGCATGGGGTGCTGAGGCTGGTGACAGGGAAGACAGTCCAGACAATGCTGAATCATCATCTCTGGCCCCAGAGGGCCTTAAGAGCCATGAAAGATTCTCAGGGACCAGGGACTGGTGAGGTGGCTTAGTGAGTGAAGACACTGCCACTCCCAGGCCTTCCTGGTGTGAGGGCTGCCATTCAAAGAAAGAGAAGCCCGTGATTCTGACCCCCTTAGCCAAAGCATACTGTGGCTCCTCCTGCCTTAGGGGTACATTGGTTCAGACATTACTTCCTGTCCTAAATCAGCATCCCAACTGAAGTCAGAATTAAAACACAAGCAAAGAAAGGAACCAGCGAATTCCTGGAGACAGGAAGTGGGCCGCCATGACCAGGCTGTGCCGTGACCGGGCTTGAGTGTCCAGACATGTGCGTCAGGACTCTCCGTCCTTCCCACCATCGTCCAGACTGCCACTCCTCACTCAAGAGTCTACGGTCAGAGCGTCATTAGAGCGTCATTCCTCTGACTCAAGCATCATCTGAAGTTAGGAGGCAGATAGAGCAGGTGGCGTACTCCTCTCAGCCCAGCCGCTAGGTGAGTTAGTGAATCCTTCCTTTCTGCTTGAGAAAGATGCAGGGCATAGATGCTCAGAGGGAGCAAGAAAGGGCCGTACCTGGGCAGTACCTACACTTTCCCTGAGGCTTATCTACAATCCCATTACATTGCAAAGGGTGAACAGGGCCTTGGGGATTAGAATGGGGCAGAGGGTGGACATTTACATTGTTATGTTATAATGTGAATCATGTCGTTATAACTGGGGCTCAACTCCTAGCTTTTCTACTTTCCAGCTGTGTGACCTTGGGCAAATTATCCCAAGTCTCTGTGTTTCTATCCAGCATGTATAATGTTGAGATAAGAGCTGTATCCACTTATTAGGGTTTTTGTAGATCGGACTTGATGACTCAGTGAATGGAATAGCGTGGAGCGATGCGGCGCTGGTGGTAGCTGGTGCGCACACTCACAGTGCGAACAGGAGCCACAGTGGCTAAGTGCAGCCGATCACAACTGCTTTGTGTCCTATGATGACATTGGCTGCTGCTCCAAGGACACCTGTCCAGCAGGGCTGCTTTTGCTTGCCCAGTGATCTTGAAAGCCCCCACACCTGGATGTTATGGCTTTAGTCCCATCATCCCATGCAAAACCTACCCTGAGGCTGATGTTTGAAAGGGTCCTCTGTCCCCACTGCCTGATCCTCTCACTTTGGGGTTCCTGGAGCCTTTTCCTGCCATCGAGCCTTCAATAATGTGGTGGCACATTTATAGCCTGAGAACTTGGGAGGCAGAGGCAAGGAGAAAGGAGAGCTAGAAGTTAGCCTGCGCTACAAAAGGAGGCATTGTCTCCGAAAAATAACACCAAAGCTACAACGTGTCTTAATCCTTTTATCAGGGCTACTGGCTTTTCCAACAGATGGAAAAGACCTGAGGTCTTGATCTCACTCTCAGAAAGACCTTTGCCTCTGGGAGATACACAGGGTTGGCTATCCTTGCTCCCAGACACCTTAGCAAGGAAGGCATTGCTAATGTGCAGAGAAAATGTCCTGGGCCATTTTGCCTGGGTTCAGGAGGTACCAACTGGCCTTACATTTGTATAAACAAAATTTAAAATGTAACAAAGAAATTAAATGTTTTCCCTTGAACCAACAATAACAAATGGCCAAAGTAATGTCTCTTTTAGTCCCACCTCCAGTAGAATCCAGTTTAAATGCAGCTTCCTAAGTGGTGGGAAAGAATATTCTTAGTGCCACACAAAGAAACACCTGAACAAGATGAAATGCCCTGGCTAGGAAATTCTTCTTTCTTTTCTTCTTTTCTTCTTTTCTTCTTCTTCTTCTTCTTCTTCTTCTTCTTCTTCTTCTTCTTCTTCTTCTTCTTCTTCTTCTCCTTCTCCTTCTCCTTCTCCTTCTCCTTCTCCTTCTTCTTCTTCTCCTTCTTCTTCTTCTTCTTTGTAAATAGTAGGTTAGCAAGCATGCCAGGGCAGGAAGTGCACTTACCATTTTGTATTCTAAGGCAGGTAAGGACTGTGCCTCATCCCACTGGTTGGAGTTTGACCTCACAATCTGATGGAATAATGGGTGCACAGGAAATGAAGGCAAGGAGGAAAGGGTTGACCAATCTGGGTCATCAAGTTCTTGGAATGCAGCGTGGCCTTTCCCTAAACTAAAGCTTTACCGCACATGAGAGAACAAAAGAGTTTTCAAGACGTGGGAGATGCTGTGGGATATTGGCCCTTGTCAGGCTAGCCACCTTTAATAGAGAAAAGCTGCTCACATAAAACACCCAGACACACCACGCACACACACACATATGCATACACACATATATACACACATACATACATAAACACAAACACACGCATACACATACACACACACAACAAACAAAAACCACGTATTAATCTTTACAATAATGGAGATCATTAACCCTTTTCCAGATGTGGAAACTGAGGCTCAAGGACGCCAAGCTTGCCGAAGCTTTTGCCATATTGTCATCCCTCCCTCTCACCTTTCTCCACACATGTCCCCCTCACCCCTGTTTGTCCTGTTGATGACAACTTGTGGCCCAACCTCGATACAGGATTTCAGACACTGGTCTGTCTCTCCTGCCACTTCAGTAGGGCCCAAGGAGAGGCTAGTCAAGGTCCAGGGGAAGGTGGGCCAGGTCCTCCTTGGAAGACTGCAGAAGCCTGATGGAATAGGGTTCAGGCCTGAGCTTGTGGGGTGCCTACTCCCATCTCCCTCTCTATTCCCTTCCAAGCACCCCTGATTGGTGCTCAACTGGTCCCTCAGCTGGGGCTTGTGGTTCTCTGAATCCAGGCTCAGTGGGGATGGACCCCCTCCTTCCACAGAACCCTCTGCCCACAAGGCAGCTGGTGGAGGGGGGTGGAGTGGGGAGGGGTTGGGGGATGGGGATGTTTTCGGCTGCACAGCCGCTGATCGGAATGGGTGATATGTTTTCACTCTGCTGTGTTCAACAGTGCAGATCGGACAGGGAGCGGAAACGGGAAAGATAAGTGGAAAATAAATCACCCAACTTGATTTAGTCATAATAGTAAAGAGGGGGAACTGTGCCTGCTACGATCAGAGCTGTGATCAGTGGTGAGGGCAGGACGGAGCTTCTTCTGTCCTCACCAGAGGCCTAGACTGAAGAAGAGGAGCTGCCAGGGAAGGGCAAGGGCGGAGCCATCATGGGCCCATTGAGAGCATGACAACAGCCAGGAGCAGAGGGCTGTGCTAAGAAGCCTGTGTCTCCAATAGCTTGGTCTGAACACAGCCTGAGTCTACTGGACCTGCCTACTGCGTGGGCCCAAGCACAGTGTCCTGACGCTTTGGGAGTTTCTCAGATCAGTGGGTCAAGATCTCAGGGAGGCAGGACCGGTTTCCTCCTGTTTCAGATGCACGCCAGAAAACACCCTAGTCTTTCCTTCTCCCACCCAGGCGAGGCCCAACTCCACAAGCCCAGCCCTTAGGGGAAGGCCAGAAGAGTCACCTTCTCCTGTCCCCTTGAGTCCCTTGGTTTTTTGGTTTTTTGTTTGTTTGTTTTTTTTTAATTGCAGTGGGAGCAGTTCCTTATGACTATTCCTGTGGTAGTGAGGGGAGCAGCTTCTGGCTGACACATCCAGGTCAGGCTCCTTGTCCCCTGAGCAGGTCTCCAGAGTGGAGAGCACTGTTGGGGTGGGAGAGGCTTGGGAGTTGGGGAGAAGACAGTGTAGGTGACACAGGAATATCTATTCCAGTTCGCTAAGGGATATCTGCTCTGGCAAGTTATAAAACACCGTTTTCGCCGAGGCTGGAGAATTACTTACAGGAACCACAATGAAACCAGACAACCTTTCAATCACACTGCCTCTTGTTCCTGCTTCAAGGCTGGTGAAATAAATATTGAGCAAATAAAGTTAGTCGGCATCTGAGCATTTTAATGAATGAAGAGTAGCAGGAGGGCTGGGGAAGGGGGAGGGCTCTCCTTGTCCTAAGGACGGGTGGCTGGCCTGTCAGCTCCTGCCTCCTCCAGCAGTCCCACCTCCTCTTATAGTGGGGCTTCGGATATGCCCTTCTTGCTCAGGCTCAGGGCCCCATCCCCAGCTCCCTGCAGGGAGTTCATAGTTAGTCTACACGGGGGAGCTAGATGGGGCAGGCCAAGTGACTTCTCCTATGGCCTCAGCTCCCCGGCACCTTCTGTTTTCATTAGACTGAAAGCAGAGCTGAGGCTGGCCTCGAACTTGGGGCTAACCTCCTACCTCAGTTTCCCAACAGCATGAGGGAGAGGGTGCAGGGTTCTGGTGCTGAGGGGAGGTGAAGAACTGCTGTAGAGCTGGGCCCTGGTCAGGGGCCTCCTCTCCCCAGGCTGAGAGTAAAGCCAGGTGCGAAGAGATGACGCCCCGATGCCCAGTCGGTGTGTCTTCTGCTCTGTCCACTCCCTCCCTCTCGGGTAGCTAGCAAGGATAGACTCAGCAGCTGGGGTTGCTAGCCCTTTGTGGGGAACTGCTCCAAACTGGAGAGGCAAGGGCTCTAAGTCGGGGAACAAGGCCAATGTGGGAAACCTGAGTGAAAGTAGCAAATGACCCATGGCTGAGCTCACCTTAGGCTCAGGCTGGCTTGTAGCAACCATGGCACAGATCGTTTAGATATAACGGGGAAGAAAGAGACAGTTGCCAGAAAGCAGGATGGGCTCACTGGAGACAAAAGTTCTGGATCTAGGATGCGTATCTCAGCAAGCCTGGTAGACAAGGTGAAGATCTGACGTACCAAGTCACTCTGGAGAGATGGACGTTGGACTGTGGTCTAGGCCGGCCTTGAATTCTCAGAGACCCTCTTGCTTTGGGCTCCCAAGGACTTTACAGTTGTGAGCTCTGGTGCCCTGAGTTACCCTGGAGGGAGGCGTCATTCTTCCCAGGATGCTATCAGAGACTTGAACGTAGGTGTTGATGAGGTTTGTGAGTGGTGGTCGGCAAGGGATGACAAGCACTGTGTAGAACTGCAGTGGTGAGAAGACGGCTAGCTAGGGGCTGGAGAGATGGCCTTGCTGCTCTCGAAGAGGCCCTGAGTTTGGTTCCCAGCTGAAATGGCTGACACAGTTTGGGAGAGGGGAAACAGTGGTCCCTGACATGGGGAGAGTAGGTATCAAATCAGGACTAACCTTGCCATGGGTCCCCAAAGGGAAGACTCGGGGCAGATGAGCAGCGGCTGCAACACATTTTAGCCCAATGTGAACAATACTTAAAAACATACCAATGACTGGGCATCGTGGGAAGAGCTAGCACACAGCTTGCTTAGCTGGAGACTGTTACCAGCAACATCTGAGTCCAGTGCCTACCACTTGTTATGTCTGACTCAACCTTCTAGAATTTCTTCATTTGTATAGCCTGGGTCACGATACCTACATCTTGGGTGGATGTTAACGATAAAACTTGAATGAGACTTTTCATGTGACGACGAAGACCAGTCAGCTTTTCCTTTGAAAGTGTCTTTGGTGACAAAGGCCCTCAGTAACAAAGTTAGCATCTTCTGTTTTCAGTGCTGATTTGTGGAGGGCGCTGTACTTGGCGCTCTGCATGAGCCCTCATAATGGGGGCCCCTCCGTCCTCTCATCTCCCCATTTGAGGGAGGTGCCACTTTCTCTCTGTCTGCTGTCCACTACTTGGCCATGCTACAGACGAGGAAACAGGAACTAAAGCCAGGAATCGAGCCTTATAGATCTCATTCAAATCCAAGATGTAAACCTTCCTGCTACCTCTCTAGGACACAGCACACACTTTTGAGAAGTGAGGAAAAGGACAGCTGGACTTTGCAGGTGTGAGGCATCTGCTTCCATCTCTCTTCTTCATTCAAGCATTTCTGAGCCTTGGGAGAAAAGGCCAGCAGGTCTTAACAGAGCCTGTTCTATCCTGGGGGAGCAAGCTCACTCCCGCTTCAGCCTGAGTTTCCCAGTTGTCTTTGCAGCCCCAGGCAGGCTTTGCTTTCAGTCTGACTCCATCTGGGTACTTTGTCCCACTAATTCCAAGGCTGGAAGGGCGTGTGCACTCTCGAAACCGCTCAGCCCTAATTAGAAGTTCCTGACAGCTTGTTTGGGGCCCTGTCAGGCTCGGTGACTTGTCTTGCGCCAATAAGTAAAGAGGAAAATTGCTATCTGCTCTGTACCTGGATGCCTGGTGTCACTGTGAGCGGCAAGCACTGCAGGCGCTCGGCTGACAGCTCCAGCGCCAGGCAGGTCACTCTGACTCCACAAGGGCAGGGCATCAGGCAGGGGCCTGGGGCTTGTCCCTCTAAGGACCACCCAGGGCTCTGCTGCCTGTGCTCAGAGGGACAAATTGACTGAGACCCTGATGGGGCACAGGGGCTGGATTTGGCATCTGCATTTCAAGTCTTGTCTGCCTCTGACGCCCATGTGTGCTTGAGATTATAAGACTACAAAGTGCAAGGAGGCTCCTCTTCCCGGGAGCTGTTGGAGGACCTGGTGGGAGCTCAGGCAGCATGGGCTGGAGTGTTCAGTGGTGAGGGAATGGCACAGGCCTGAGTTCCTGACCTAGCTCTCATGTCCTGCCAGTTCAGACACAAGGCTGGAAGTACCACCCTGAATGGGACTTCTTCTCTACCACTGCCAAGATGTGTGTTCCCAGGCAGCTTGCCTTCACCTCTCTGGGCTTTTTCATCATCTACATAACAGGCATAACAAAGCTCTCAGAACTATATCTGATACCTGGCACACACCCAACAGCTGTTGCCAGTTGCTTATCTATGCATATTATATATATATAATATATTATATATAACATAATATATATTATATATAGTATATATAATATATAATATAATATACAATATATAATATATTATATATAATATATAACATAATATATATTATATATAATATATGTAATATATAACATAATATATATTATATATAATACATATGTTTTTGTTTTACACATGTGATGTATAATATATATATGACTCTTCACTAGAGAATTACAATGATTCAAATTCTAGTTATATTGCATATTAGCCCCATGATCTTGAATGAGGTATTGAACCCCAACCATGAGATTCTTTATTGCTAAAAGGAGGTACAAAAGCAGTCCCCTCACCTAAGGTGACCATCAGGGATAAATTAGATGATATATGTAGACTAGGACAGTCAGAATACCACCAAGAACCCAGGACGGCGAAGTATTGCTCAACCGCCTGTGTGCAGGCCAGCTTCCCATCACTGTGACAAAATACCTGAGGCAGTGGACTTAAAAACAGGAAAGGTTGAGAGGGTAGAGAGACAGCTCAGCGGGTAAAGTGCTCTGCCATTCAAGTGTGGGAACATTAGCTATACCCTCCAACACTCACAGAAAGAGCCTGGTGCGATGCTAAATACCAGTTATTCCAACGCCAAGGGAGGTGGAAACAAGGGGTTCCCTGGGACTCAGTGCCCACCTAGTCAGTGAGCTCTGGGTTCCATGAAAGCTGAACTGTCTCAAGAAATAAAGTGGGGCACGGGGCAGGAGAGGCTCAGCAGCTAAAGTGCTTGCTGTTCTTCTGGAGCATTCGGGTTTGAGTTCTAGCACCCTCATGGAGGCTCCAGGTCTAGGGATATGTACGTACATACATACGTACATACATACATACATACATACATACATACATACATGCATACATACATGCATGCAAACACACATAGACATTTTAAAAAATTGAATGGAGAGATATTGAGGTAAACATCCAGTGTCAACCTCTGTGCTACACACACACACACACACACACACACACACACACACACACACACACACACGGATGCCTTATCTGGGTACCCAGCCTTTAACACTCGAGCTTTTAGGGGATGTACATCGTGGTCTTTTGTACATAAAGTTTTATTTGAACACAGCCATTCTCTTTCCAACAAGTATAGTCTGTGTTGCTCTTCAGCTACAGCCACAGGGTTGGGTACTCTCTGTCTGGCCTGTCACAGACCTGGAACATAGTATGTGCTCATTAAACACCGGTCATTATTAGCAGATAGTTGCAGTCCCCATGCTGTTTTATGAGTAGAGTTGTAGGCCATGCTCACAGAAACAGGTGGTTTCTAGGACTTTCTAATCAGATAGAACTTTGTGTCTGAGCCATATTTAGTCGGGACATACACTTTCTCCTAAGCCGTGTGTTTCCTGTCTCAATGATTGCTGGGAATTTGGACACAGCTCTGTTCCATTGATTCATTCTGCCAGCTAGGAAACCTTTCTTTTCAACCCTGGCCCCAAGACAGCCCTTCCGAGATTTCAAATTCCCAAAGCTGGACGAAGGCAAGAAGTCACGTGTTATGCAGGAACTTAACCTGTCATCCTGTGCACGCACTTAAATGTACCCACCTCATCGTGGCGAACCACAGGGGCTTCTGAGAGTCGCTGAGGGGGATGCAGCCGGAAGCCCTTTCCCATACAATCAGTTCCCCTGGCATCCTGCAGCCCAGGCCTCTGCGACTGGCTGGGAGTGGGAGAGAGCACAGAGCGTGGCTGCCGCTGAAGAGCAGGCGTGCCAGTGCCCCACTGACCTCGCATACAGGCAGGCTATTATCACTCAATTTTTACGCTGTGTTCCGGACACTGCTCGGCCTGCCACGGAACGTGCAGCTGTTAAAATATTAATGCCTGGCATGTGGCAAACATTTCAAGTATGTAGAGACTTGGGAGCTGCTGAGCCAGGCCTTGTTGACATACTGCCACACCTGGGTATTGTTTGCTATGTAAATGCCACTGATTCCACCTGGAAGTTGCTCAGCTCTTCTTCCCAGCCTGGGTCTGAGTGCAGGGCTGGTGCCAGGCTCCCCACACCCCACAGTGCCTGGCCAAGCCACATGGGTGTATTTAAGGGCCAGTTGCCAGGGGGCATCTGGGAAAGCTGATTTTTGGACATTGTCCCCTATCAGTGACGCTGAATGTTTCCTGGGTCCTGCTCTGTGCCCAGACTTGGAGTTGGACACTGGAGGGTGAGGGCTGCCATAAGGACTGGGCTGACAGACCGCTGCCTCTAGAAGCTTCCAGTGACTAGAATACATACTAGAGTAGAGCAGACAAGACGCCAGCATGGGCTCCCCCCTCCCATACCCACGGCAGCTGTCCTTTTTTATTCCCCCCCCACACACTCTCTCCCCTACTCCCAAACAACCTCACAATCCTTATCAACACAGGAAGCCACCTCCAGTCAATTGGAACAAGCCTGAGATGAAACCAATTTGTTGTCCCCACGGAGGAGAGGATGCGTGATATGAAGTATAGAGGGGCCTCCAAGGGAATTGCACCCTTCTGGGAGGGAGAGGCAAGGCTTCTGGAAGGAAGCAGTCTTTGCAGGGTGGGACTGATAGACCATGGGTGTGAGTGCAAGACGGAACAGGCAGAGCCTGCACAGAGCACACAGCTGCACACACAGGGCAAGTGCAGCGAGGACAAGTGGCATAGTGGCTCAGAACTGCCTCTTAACTCACTCCCTCCCTCTCTCTCTCTCTCTCTCTCTCTCAATTTAAAAAAGTGTGTGTGTGTGTGTGTGTGTGTGTGTGTTAGAGAGGGTAAGGTGGGTGAACGTGTAGAGATCAGAAGACCACTTTGTGGAGTGGGTTCTGGGCATCAAAGTCAGGTCTCCAGGCAAGCCCTTTTTACCCACTGAGCCATCTCACTGCCCCCACCACAATTTCTCTAGCTGATAACACCCTTAAGAGACCTGTTTCTTTCTCCACATGCCTCTAGAAAGTCCTGCCAGACTAATAGGAGAGCACTGATGGCCTGGTGTCACCAATCATGGGCCAGAGGATAGCTAGACCTTTTCTGGAAAAGACCAGAAAGAAAATAAGGTGTCCATGCTCAGCCCTGGCTACTCAGCTGTGGTGCTAGCCTTGGCAGCTGTGGACAGCACACAGACAGATCAGGTGCCTGTGTTTAAAAAGCCTTATTGATGGACCCCAAAATACGAATTTCATTTAATTTTAACACGGAATCAAGCACTCCTCTTCTTTTGTTTGGGTTTATTTTAACCCCACTCCTTAGATGTGGTTGGCACTTTGTGCTGCCCTCCCTCTCAGCAGGTGTGTGCACCTGTTCTGATGGGCTTGGGAGGGGAGCGTGCTGCTTCCACCGAGCCCTTGGCTATGACATGGTCACAGCCAATCTTACTGAGAGCCAAGGGGGTGAGAGAAGACTTGGTCAGCTCACAAACCTACAGAACATACCCTGAAGCTCTTCTGTGGGGACAGGTACATAATCTGTCATCACTGTATCCTCCAGACATCCCAGCAACTCATGGTCAGGGACAGTCAGAGGTAAAAACACGAATGCCCAGAGAAGGGTGGTGAATTTCTCTCGGGAATTATTCAGCTGGTTAATGACACAGCTGGGCCAGACTCCGCCCCACCCACCCCCTTTCCAGTGGTAGATCTTTCCCCCAGTGACAACAAGACAAGAACATCTCCAGGTCAAGCATCATCCTGCCCCGCTGGCTCCAGGATGTCAGGATGCACCTGGCCTTTGCTCCTGTTATTGTTCATGCCTGCTTCTGGCTGTGGCTCTCTGAGAAGGACACAGGCAGCAGGCACCAGCAGCAAGTAGCAAAAGGGGGAAGTAAAACATGATAAATTGCTGCTAATGCTGCTGGGTGACTGAGATAAAGGCTTGATTGTTTGGGCAGCATAAATCAACACCCTGAGCGGGATGGGAAATAAAGCAATAATTTCAATCTATTTTCAGGGTCTTGTGGGCCGAATGACCGACCAGGCACTGATATCTGAGGATGGAAAAATGGATTGCCGGGGGGGGGGGGGGCAGCGGTTGATATGTGGTTAAACCGTTCTGAGTGGATATCTTAGTATGCCCCAGGCTTCTGCAGCCCAGTGAGTGAGCTCTGGGCAGAAACATCACTCCTGCTTGGCTCTCTGAAAGTACACAGCAGATAGACCCTGCCCCTCTGGGCACCCTGAGCCTTGGGCTGAGCACAGAGGGTTCAAAACTGCATGTGATGAAATTGATATTATCAGATCGCAAGTTCCATGAGGGCAAGAAGGATGGACCTCGAGGCCACCGCCATGTCCCCAGGGTCCCACAGGAGAGGTGGTTTAAGATGTATCTTGTTAAAGAGAATGAACAACAGCCAGATGGGGTGCTCACTGTCTGCAGTCTCGACACTTGGGAGGGAAGAAGTGGAGCCAGGAGGACAGGTGTTCAATGCCAGCTTCGGCTATATGAACCACTGGAGGGAGGGGGGAAGGGAGGGAGGGGAAAGGGAAGAAGGGAGGGAAGGAGGGAGAGGGCGGGAAGAGAGAATGAGAGAACAAAAAAGCCATAATAGCTAACACTAACTAAGCCAAGACCAGACTAGGCAGGTGCTGAGGGAGCAGCGAAGCCAGGATTGCCCATGTTTCCTGGGAGATCTTGGGAGCAGTGAGGAAAACTAGAGAACAAACAAAACTTGGCTGAATCTTTAGACAGGGTTGGTTGAGGAAGCAGGAAAGGCGGGCATTGCAGGCAGAGGAAACAGCTTATGGGGCCGTTCTGGAGGAACTCACATCAGCCGCTCAACTTGAAAACTCTTCAAACAAAATACAATTACCTTCGGTTTTTCACTGGTTGGTTTTGTTTTGGTGAGGATAGGAGCGCCTGCGCATGCATAGGTCAGAGTCTTCCTCTCTCTCCCCCTCCACTTCGCTTTTTGACACAAGGTCTCTTATTGAGCCTAAAGCTCACCATTTCGGATAAGCTGGTTGGCTGGTGGGCTCCCAGGATCCTCTTGCCTCTTCCTCCATACCTGTCTTTTATCTGTGTGCTGAAGATTTGAACTCAGGTCCTCTTGCTTTCACAGCAAGTGCTCTTACCCACTGAGCCACACCGCCAGCCCTTGTTTGTAACTGACAGGTGAAACTGCATAAGCTGCTTTTTGCTATTCCAGTCTCCCCAGGCTTAGCTCTGTCTTCTTCCTGGTCCTGATTTCCTTTTGTTCTGAGCACACTGCGTGTCTGACGGGTGTGACAGAACTCATGAAGCCATGGGACAGGGTTCCCATCCCAGCTGGTCACTGCATGGCTCCACAGCTTCAGGTGATCCCTTGAGGCTTTTCTTGTTTTCCTCCTGGGAGAAACAAGATGTGTTCAGTTTGACGGCTCCTGGGTCACTAAGCAAGATAGGTGGACATGGTCCACACCATGTAGTTCCCAAGAGCCAGAAGCAGGGTATAGAGGGTCGCACTGCGCTCTGACCACTATGCTGCACTGCTCTGCGGACTCCTGGGAGGCCAAGCAGAGATAAACTGATGATGGGGGCTTTAGGATTGGGGCGGTGGCGTCATTCTGTCCCCAACCTCTCCCCACCATGGTCTCCACACACCATAGGCAGGTACAAAGTGTGAAGACGGATGAGCCCCACGGAAGCTGCCAAGGCCCGACAAGGGGCCCATCTGAACCGCTCGTAGAGACTGTAAATTTTTATGTTCACTGTGTTTGTTTTGTTTGGTGTAATTAATGGATCTATTAAGCTCAATCAAGCTCTGACCTCTTTTCTAACCACCATAAATCAGCCCCAGTGGCTTTGGGAGTGGCTGGTGTCCTCTCACTAGCCAGCTAGTGGGATGCCATCCATGGGATGCAGGTGGAAATGGTGTAAAGGAGGGATACTACAGGCCGACCTCCAGCTTGGGCACTGTGAGGACTGGTCAGAGGCAGGATTAGGAGACAACAGAACAGAAAGGTAAAGGCCCGTGGGGAAACCAAGGCAGGTAGTCTTACTGTGCGACTCCCACTTCAGGGAATGCTTCATTATTTGTGTTTTTGTTAGACCTGGTCTGTAGAAAGGGTGTGGGGGTAGAGAGAACGAGAGATTTTTCAGGTTTTGGCCACTTCACCCTACAAATGGCTCCTCAAGAAAGGTATTTACTCAGCCCAGGAAAGGAAGTCAGACATGGGGAGAGAGGAGGAAGGAGAGGGCCAAGGTGCCAGAGAAGGGGTGAGCACAGAGCCCCTAAGGCCTGCTCTGGCGTGATGGAGCAGGGCCGCCTGTGTTTCTCTGGGCTAGTAGGAAGAGTAGGTCACTGGGATAGCAGTAACGATGCTGTTGGTATGCATGCGCTTTGATGACCATCATCATCATCATCATAAATAAGAACCCAACAAAATGCCACCTCCTGTCACTAACATGCAGAAGCAGAAAAAGAGCAGCATCTAGGTAATTACCCCAAATTCTTATTTCCATAAGAAATCATCACTTCTTGTATTTTCTACCCGAGCCTGTCTCTCCAGGGAAACTGTATTCTCTGAATACAGAAATTTGGCAATTGCCCTTGAACCTGGACTTTGTAGTATTCACAAACAGCAAGGTTTACAACCTCAAGTGATATAGGACCCCTCCCCATGCCCATATCAGTGGGAAATACAGTGCCCCTCACCCCGCGCTTGTCTGCACCCAACAAAGCCCAGGGCCTTTGTACCATATGGAGCCTCCAGGTTCTGGTTTCCTGAGGAGCAATTTCTCCTTCAGGGTGGAAAAGAAAGGAGTGGAGAAAACCTGCCAGTCAGAAGCAAATCCAGCATTTTTTTTTTTCGCCACTTGCATTTTAGCCTTTCTTACCAGAGGCATGCATTTTTATTTCAGTGCAATGTGGTTTTTTTTAATAAAATAAAATAAATGCTCCATCAGATTAAAAAATGTACAGCATTATATAGCTCATAATGCCATGGTAGATTTTAAACCTCTAAAAGCATATGCATTAAAGCAATTTTCTAAACTAATATAGCAAGAGGCCCACAAACGCGCTCAGACATTTGATGCTGGTTCTGTCTTCGGCTGAGGATAATGATGTTAACATGTGTAATGGGAGTAATGAGTGGAGATTCAGAAAGCTGCTTTTGTTTAATTTTTTTGTGATGCAAATTCATTTTGGGAATAAAAAGCGGGGGAAACGGGGGAAAACCCTCTGATTGGAAATGAATCTTAACCCCAGCTGGTGATAGGCCAGCTGTGAACAGAAGTGACTTAATTGTGGAATTAAAGAACCCTGAGACACAATTATTAAGGCAATGGGAACAAAATTGAAAGGGAGGAAATATTAAAAGAAGACGTGGAACATAATTGTCTTTCTGAGCCCAGACTTACAGATATGCCTGTGTTGGATGAAGACGCGCCAGCGGCCACAGAGCCATCCCTAGAGTTGCCTGTGCCGGGGACTGAGGAGCAGAGGAGAGTGGACTAAATGTGGCCCTATGACTAGCTGACATGTGAAGAGTGGAGTAATGACAGGGGGATTTACCCTGAACCTTTGCAAGCCTGAGTGATTTCAGGAAGCCAGCATAGCTGCCCCCGTCGTGGGGTCTGAGCAAGCTATTCTTAACTTCCATTTTGGTTTTTGTCTGTAAAATGCCAGTAATTAGTAAGCACACTTGCTGTGTGTGGCAGATGGGCATACATCTTGGTGTTCATGTGGGTACATATAGGTGTGTATGGGGGGGGGTCGTGCATGTGTGTGTGTGTGTGTGTGTGTGTGTGTGTGTGTGTGTGTTTATCAAGCATCACTATCTTTTTTTAAAAAACAGGTTTTTTCGCTAACCTGGAACTTACCAAGTAGGCTATGCTGGCCACAGCACCCATCCCTCACCTGGTTTAGTTCTGGGGGAACGGACCCAGGTGCTCATGCTTGCAAGACAAATACTTCACTGATCAAGCTACTTCCCAGCCCAGAAGGCTGGTAGGTCTTGTGTTTTAACTTCCCAAAAGAACAGATGATGGAGCAAAGCTGAGCAGCCATTACTTTCAACTTCAGGGTGGTTGGTTTTTTTTTTTTTTTTTTTTTGGTTTTGTTTTGTTTTGTATTCGGCCGAGCTCAGCTTGACCTATGAAGCAACACTCATAACCACGGTTCCCCCCACCTCCCCTCCGTCTGTAAGGAGGAAAGCCTGTTCCAGAATGCTACCCTGGAAGGCTCCTTGGAATCATCCAGCCACATACTCAGTTGCCTTGATTTATCTAGCAAGACAAGAGCCATGAAGTTGACCTACAGGTCATGATTTTCCTAGCCTTTGCGTATCTGGAGCTCAAGGATGGGCAGAGAAGGGAAGAACCTTTGCTTAGTATAGCTGTGTGACCTTGAAGCGACCCAACTTGACTGGCATTGGTAGCAGCTACTGTGTGACTTAGGGGTTGGCACTCTTCCTTTTTTAAATGCATCCATTTCCCCAATGGATTGTCCAGCAGGCTTTCCTGCAGCTAAGATAATGTCCATAGCAGCCTTTCCAGGCAGAACTGGCCTCAACATATCTACCTAACAGCTGCCTTTTGCTAAGCTCTGATCACGGGTGGGCCCTTCTCTAAGTACTGTGTATTTCTTATTGACTTTAACATAAATCCTAGCAGTCGAGTATCACAATCATGCCTATGTTACAACTGGGAAAACTGAGTCTTGGGCCAAAATTTTTTTTAAGGACATGCAAAAAGAGGTTGTAAGGCTGGGTTAAAAACCAATGGTCTGCTTTCCCCCTGTTCTAGTTACTAACTGTCATGCTGCATACCTTTGTGGGTTGCTAAAAGGAGAGAGACTTCACCCAAGACATATGTCAGATCCTTCCAGTGCCCACCCCGGAATGCCATCAACTGGGACAGCTCTACCTAGAAAAGGAAAGCTGCTTAGTGCCTAAAGGCAGGTTTGGGGGCTAAAATTGTTCTGGAGGAGAGTGTGCCATAAAAGGATCTGGTTTTGAGAGAGGGATATCAGTTACTACAACAAGCTGCCCCAATTTACAGCTTTAATTAATAGTATGAAATCACGGTATGCAGTTTTATGGTTATCATGGACATTTTGCGGGATGGCCCCAAGGTGAATCTGGGAGTTGAAATAAATGAGGTTTTGTTGGTGGGAGAAAAGTAAACTAACTCTAGGACCATGTGAACTGTAACCCTTTTGTTGGGCAAAGCCACCCAGGCTGTCCATTGCAAACAGGACAGCTGTCCTTGCACTAACAGTCTCTTTGTGCTGGGGCTAGGTCAAGTTTGGGGATTTATTCTGTGTGGGTATTACCATGGAGGCCCATGGTGAGAAGGGACTTTGCATCAGTCCCACTTATTTCTATCTAGGTTTGTCTTCTGCCAGTCTCTCATTCAGGAGTCATTGGTTTCCTCAAGGTCCTGGGCCTGGCCCATCTCCCTGAGGTCTCATCTTTCTCTTGAGAGTGATGGATCTGGAGGCTTTTCTGTTGCCTGGAGAGGGCTACTGGATGGCTTCCCTTCTGATAAAGCCAGGCTCACAGGGAAGTAGAGTCTAGAGAGAGGAAGGGATGGGAAGATGGCCACGTAACCATCAACTCCTCCATGAGCATTACTGAAATAAATCATCACTGTTAAAACCCTTCCTGGTTATTGTTTTGGACCACAAGGTTGTGTCTCCATATCCCACCCAACCCCCAATTCATGCATAAAAATTCTAATTCCTGTTTGGAGATGAGGCCTGCAAAGACGTAAGGTGAAGTAAGGGTGGGACGTCTCTCTGACAGGTTAATGTTCTGAGGGGAGGAGATAGCAGAGTGTATGAGTGCAGCAGTGAGCTCTTCCCTGCTCCATGGGAGGACCCAGCAGCTACCCAGGCATCTCCAATCCACCAGGAACATAATCTATAGGCTCTTATTCTGAAACAGGGCCAAACAGCCTTGGATGAACTTGTGAGGATATGAGAGTACACTCATGGGATGCCACATACCTCCTGGCTTACTGTGTCTGGCTCCTTAGGATGAGAAGGGAGAGAAGGCTTGGCAATAGGTACCGAGGGGTGCTTGGTAGTCGTCTACTTCCTTTTCTCCTGATGTTCAGATAATAGCTTGAGTCCCTGAGGCAATGGACTTATTCTGTCCCCTTGTGTGTAAGGCACCAGCTCAGTCATGGACCCGCCACCCATGTCATAGTTATTTCTCAGAACAGTGTTGCCCCTTCTGAGAATGAAAACACCTAATGGCTTCTTGAGGGCTCACTAAGTGCCAACTCCTGTATACCATTTTGTGTGAGTTGTCCAACGGTCTTTTGAGTTGGGCATTATTTTTCGCACTCTTGCAAGAAAGAAAACTGAGTCTCTGAAGCTTGCCCAGAGCCCAACAGCACTTAATTTGGAGAAGAGCAGGAATGGCGTAGGTGCCTGAGATAGTATCAGGCTCTGTGTCGGGGAGCGCTTTACAGCAGAGCGATACAAAGGTGGATTTGGCGCTTTTAGAATGAGTCACTTCTATGTCCCAGCTGATGTGGATACTGGGTTATGTTGCAGAGCTGTAGCTCTAGGTGGTGTGGTTAAGCTGGGTGGTTTTGAAGTTCTTTCCAACCCCAGTGTCCTTGATAACTACTGAAGAAGAAGACCAAAGGACACACTATGATTGTGGGGCACAAGAAAGGGTTGCTGGAGATACTGAAGACATGGCGCTATCTTGAGGTGTGAATGAGCCTCATCTCATGGATACTGTAATGCTCTGATTTTACCTTTTGCTATGGATATACTCAGTGTTCATTCTCTGTTTGAACCTCTTATGGCCGGCGAAGGTACACACTTCCCCAAGGCAGGAGGAACATAGACCTTAAGATATTGGTTTGGAGAACATCTGGTCTACCCACCTCCAGGCCTACCTTGAGTTAAGTGGCATTTCTGCCTTAGTGTAGACTGGGTAAGTCAACTTGAGGAGTCCTGCATATTGCCTCACAAGCCCCTCCAGAGAGAAGATGGAGAGGCAGAGGGAAGAAAGTGCCAGGGCCCTCACAGACCGTTTGTTCAGTCCCTGTTTGCTCTTTCTGCAAACCCAAAGTTTCTTCCTTTTGTTGCCACCATTTCTATGGCTTCCACAAAGTCATATTTATTTTCTGGGACTGACTGGTCCTAAATATGGCCTTCCACTTAAATGTCTACTTTTCAGCCACCACCCTCAGGGCCAAGAACATTCCTATGACAGACTCAAAGCATGGCCTCCAACAAAGCACTGACTTCTTGCATAGCTTGAAATCCATCCAGTTGCCTCTAGATGCTCAGGCATAGGCAAGAAAGGTAGGAAGGGACAAGCTAGGAGGTCCCAGGATAGGAGGGGACAAGAGGCTGATGGTTCATGTGGAGCTGAGCTCATACTGATGCTCTCATTTCCTGTGTGCACCGATCACAAAGCCACAGGAGTTCAGCTCAGCAATACTGTCCAGGTGATGTTCTCTTAGAAGGTATTTTGATCTACCGCCACCCTTCCCACCATGGTCTTAGAGATGGCGTCTCACTGCATAGCCTTGGCTGTCCTGAAACTTGCTGTGTAAACCAGGCAGGCTTTGTTGTCACAGGGCTCCATTTGCCTCTGCCTCTCACGTGCTGGAGTTACAGACATGCACCACCACACCTGGTTCATCCCCATCTTTTTATAGAGGAATGAGCATAAGTCTAAATCTAGGGCTGTTAATGTGTGGTCAGTGATCTCCCTGAGTTGTGTAGCATATGACTGTCCAGACTGGTAGTTCCATAAAGACTCCAAGAACCTTTACTCTGAAATAAAGTCCCCGGGATAGTTTTGATAACTGGATAGGTCCGTAGAAAAACGCATTAAGGGACATACATGCCCAAGGTATCAATGGCAGAAGAGAACCAGACATTGGGCCCACTTCCTTCTTCCTGGTGTATCCCTGCTTCCTTGGTGGGTAACTTCTGCTCTCCTGCCTTGCAGTGAGCAGGAAAAGTCAATGTGGCCCAGGAGGCATGTGATAAAAGGATTCACAGCACAGAGGGCCTTCCCATGGACACCTTCTCCCCCCCACCCCCGCCCCGCCCGCAGGCAGCCCTTAATCTTGCTGGGTTAGTCAAACCTCACTCTACACTCTGGTTGCCTTCCTCTGTGGGAGCAGGCCAGCTGGGAGACATGGGCGAGGTAGCAGTGAGCTGCGCTCTGGCCTCCATCTACCCCTAGGCTTTTGTTTCCCTTCGCATAAAATAGGAAAGGCTGGTTTGAAATAATTAAGCCAACCAACCAACAAAACGCCCAGAAAAAAAAACCAATAAGCAAAAGTGAACAAGGGAAAGCCTCCACTAGCAAAGACAGTGCACATCCATTGGAAGGGAAGTAAAGACCTAGTGGAAAGAGTATTGCTACCCACTCAGCTGGACGGCCCACAGCAGACATACACATCTGGGTCAGTGTGAGAAAGAAGGGTCCCCTTCATCCTCCGGAGCACCGTCAGCCTTCCAGCCATCTCTGAGAGCCCAGAAGACACTCTGCCTACTCCGTCCATCAGCAGGCATTGAGAGCAAGTCCCACCAATGAGATAGTGGGGTGATAATAATAATCGTTTTCTTTGTGTGATTGTGTCGGGGAGGGGGTCACAGAGAGTGCCATCTTCTCATGAGTTTTGGGACTCAAATTCTGGTGTTCAAGAAGAAGAATTTTTAGCAAGAGACAAAAATCTCTGCATTGCTTGGAAGCAGAAAGTGTCTCCTTTTTAACAAAAGGAAAAAAAGGTGATATCTTAAATGGAAAACAGAACTTGTGGCTAGAGCCAACTGATTTTCCATTAGGGTGGGCCAAGGTAAGTGGGGACTCTTGGACTGGAGTTCTCTGCCACTGGGCACTCCACGCCCTCCCCCCATCTTCTAGAGCCATCAAAGTTCTATCTGTGATTGCAAACTCATTTTAATAACAGCCTAAGCAAAATAAAATTAGAATGGTGAGTCTGCCGGGGGAGAAAATCATACATTGCAAGTCAAAGGCAAGTGCATGAGCTATTTTTAGATTCTGCATTGTAGGGGGTTATCTGCATTCCCCGCCCCTCTTCAGCCCCCAGACTTGCCTCACTCCCATGTGGGTACCGAAAGTCAAATGGAAGCACCACACACACATCCGGGGCGCGCACGTTCACCGACAGAGCTCCACTTAGCTCACTGCCTCCAACCACCCACCTAACGCACACCGGGGGAAACGGAACCACATTTGCAGCCTTGTTCTGAATGAAGACTTCTCTATTAGTCATCACCAGCCTGGCTGGGCCCCCAGTGGATAGTACCATCCCTGCTTTGAGGTACCAAAATAAATGGCTTTTGAGGTACCACGGGGGAAATATGCTGAGACTCGCGTACAATTAAAACAGTTATTAATACTTGCATTGTTCCTGGGGTGTGGGTGTGCATGACACTTACCTTTTCCCTTTGGCTGGAGCTGAAACAAGAGAACATATGTTTTCAGCACTGGGGCTCCCTGCCGGAGTCACCAGGAGGAACGCTAAGTGTCAAGCCATGCTCCCCTCCTCCCCGTAGCTCCTGGTCCTTATTGCCAAACTGCTCGGCTTGGTCATGGTGCAGAGCAGCAGCCACAGGACTTTTCCTGATGAGTATTGCCATCTGTCTTTTTAAAAAATGGTCTTAAAGTGAGAGTATGTCAGAGGAAGCTAAGAAGGTAAGATGGCGGTCAGGAAAGGGCTACCAGTACCCTCACTTACCATGTTGAGTTCTAGAAAGAAAAGAGAACAGCTGTGGGGGCTCTTTACGTTTATAGTGAAGAAGTCTGAGGAGTGACAATGAAGTTCTCTCTCTCTCTCTCTCTCTCTCACTTCATTACCATCTTGCTCCTTGTTGATGGTCTGCCTTCTCCCTCCTGCCGTCTCTATTTTCTCCCTCTTTCCCTTCCTCACTCTTTCCCCTTCTTTCCCTCTCACTTCCTTCGTCTGTCCATCTCACTTTCTCCTCTCCACACAGATGTTAAGACCACAAATGAATTTGACTCTGTTTTGTGGTTTTAGACAAGTTCCCTAATGTCCGAAGTCTCAGTGTCTCGGATGCAGAATGGAGAGAGCATTACTTTATGAGCAAGAAACTAGTGCCAGTGCAGAGCTGGCTAGGTGGGCATAGTGGGCATCATGTGGGAGCGGGGTGGAAGTAGGTGGGAGTAGTGATGGTTCTCATAGTATTGTCACTGTCTCAGACTGACTCAAGGTGCAACATTCTGGGCTAGCCAGCAAGAATTCATTCCGGGATAAGTCCCTATACCTCAGGATCCCACAGACTTTGTGAGCAATTGTCTCACATCTTCCACTCAGCTGCCTTTAAAGCTGTCAGACCCTGCCTGGGGTTGTCCTGACCAGGGAAACCTTGCTTCCAGGTCTTACAGAATATCAGGAATAGGTGGAGATTCTCATTTTGAGTTTTTGATAAGTCAAGCTAGTAGGGACTAAAATCCTCATTGGTCACTTAGGAACTAAAGGTTCCTGGGACCAAAAAAAACTATCAACCTCAGAAGTAGAATTTGGTTGTGTGTTAGTATTTCTCAGATATTTAGTAAATACTTTCTCCCAGGTCAGAATTCAAGAGTGTGGGACAAGGAGAGGGTGTCAGGTGGAGCCCAAAGAAAAGACCAGAGAGAGATCTGAATAGCAGAAAAAAGGCTTCCGACCTGAGGAAGAACAAGATGGTTCTTTACAGCAGCCCCTTAGTCAGGACATCAGGTGGATGGTGCAGGTAGCTTGGTTAAGGCTGCAATGAAATAGCCCAGGGTGATTCAGAGTTCGAGGCTGAGCTGTGAGCACTGTGCCTGCAAAAGCTCTGCTCTGCACACTGGAGTTTCAGCATCCTGCACGGCCCGACCTCTGGTCCCAGTAGCCACAGGTTTGCCTCTTGCTCCAGATTCTGAGCACCGCTCTCTGCACCTTCAAGTCCTGAGCCACAACTGCCATGCCATTTCCAGAGAAACTGCAAGTTTGCACTACTAATTTAGGAAAGCCTCAAATTCCAACTTACAAGCAGCCAAATTAGGAGATGGTTATTTGCATTGCAGAGAGGCCTCCTGTTTTACAATAGGGGGGCGCCAAGAGCATCCTTTAACGATGGGCTTCTACATCGTGCTGGGGTTGATTTAGGGAAGGATTAAGACCACTGGTAAGGTCCCTACCGTTCGAAAATGAAAATAAAACACCTCTGGTTTTATAATGAAACTCAATGGGAAGGTGATGTCTGAGTCACAAAAAACCTTGGTACTGACGCAATGTCTTTAGAGTGGCGCTGAATGCTCACACATGTAGTGAACCTACCACAGAAGCCGACTGTGTATCAGGAGACGGACAGAAGACAGGGGCTTTGTCTTCAAGCTTCAACACTGTGGTGCAGTGTGGGGTCTACGAGCTGCCAGAGAGCATGTGTGACACACAGGAGATGGCCCAGATCAAACCAGAGGACCAGCTGCTGCTTAAGAGGGCTTCCTGAGGTGGGCAGGGCTTGACGTAACTTTTGGAAGAAGGGCAGCTGTATACTAACAGGAAAGGTGAGAGGCGGGTCAGCAGTGGGAAATAATGTGGGAGGTGGCATGCTCTAAGGGAGTCCAGACGCTGCTGTGAGGAGGCGAGGGCCTTGGGCATAAGAAGGTAGTCTGAGCATTACCAGAGACTCTGGAACCTGGTGGGGATATGGCTCGGCCAGCAAATACATGAGGACTTGAGTTTGATCCCCAGAACTGTGTAAATATGCCTGGCGGTGGTGGCAGGCAAATATAATCCTGGCACTGAGGAGGAACTGACAGGAAGATCCCTGGGGCTCACTGACCAACAAGCCCATCCCAGGGTGAGATAATTCCCCCAGCCCCCAACAAGAGAGATCCTGTATCAAAGGGGATAGGTGTTAAAAAGGAAAAAATTAGGGCGTGTCTGAACATCCACCAGCACCACTGGCTTCTGTTAGATTATCAACAGGATCCTATTTGCATTTTGGAGACACTGGTATTGCAGGGGTGAAGAGGGTCATCTGCCAGCCGGCGGGCGGGGGACATGGTAGCAACCAGAAAAGAAAGCAGCAAGCCAGACAGGGTGTGGCTAGGGCCTAGCCAAGGTATTGTGAGAAGGATGGGGAGCCTGGCTTCTGTACCACACAAGGCGGTTTAATCCATAGGACTGTCACTGGTGAGGACAAGGACGCTTATGGTGCTGGGCATGAATTTGCTGAGGGCATGAGCAGTCTGTCTGGGAGTTACAAGGCGACACTTGGGTCACTGGGACTGAGGACACTGAAGCCGCATGCAGGGGCAGGGCTCTGCAGGGAATGCAAGGAGTGGTAGAGGGTAGGGGGCAAGCACCATGCCTCCGTGAGAGATGCAGGGGAAGAGACTAGAGAGTCAAGTCATGTCCTCAGGATCCCACCCCACTGCTGCTGGCTTTGCTGAAGTGGGACCAGGTGGGTGTCTGTCCACAGCCTCCCAGCATCCTCCTGGAAGACTCTCGCCTCTCCCACCTGCCTCCACATGCATCTCAATGCATCCTACTCTCAGTGACAAATATTGAACTATTTCTCAGATGTGTTAATTGGGATTTTTTAATTGACCATGAGCGAGTTATCAAAGCCCATTTGTCTCTCATGATTGTTTATTCTCTGGGGGATGTATCCTACCCAGGTTAGCATCATTCTTCAGGCTTTTCCTGCACCACCACCACTCCATCCCCCCACCGTCCCTCTCTTTTATTATTATTTTTTTTTTCAGTTTGACCTCATTTAGAAAGAGAAAAGAAAGCACACTATGTTTACGGGACATGGGTGTGTTCTAAAGGAGCCACCCCTTGTAGGAATCTTCTGGTACGCAACATCGCTAGCACTTTGTCGAGAGCGGCTGTCAGGAGAGACATTTGACAAGGACTCACTTCAGTCATGTTTCCCCTTACAGATGTCTTAGGAGCCTGTTATGAGTATTAGTGACTGGCAAGTCAAAGCAGGCTAGTCCCTCGCTAGCTAGCCTCATGTGTCCTGCATCAGGCCTGGTATTGACCATGTGCTTGGAGCTGCATCTTTTCTGAGCAGTGATGGAAATGCCCTGATGGTCACCAGGGTGCTGGGAAGAACACAGTTGTACTCACAGGGCTCTGAACGGAAATGTTTTGTTGGCATGCAGGAGAAAGCTTTGTGATCCAATCTGCTAGACAAGAGGTCTTGGGCAGCTTCAGCAGGAAGCTGAAAGACCCCAGTGATGCACTTCCTCCAGCAAGGCCACACCTCTCAAGTTTCCCCAAATAGCATCACCCACTGGGGACCAAGCGTTCAAAAGCCTGAGACTCACGGGGAGCATTTTGTTCAAATCACCACATTCCACTCCCTGGCCCCATAGGCTTATCGCCATTTCATAATGCAAAGTGCACGGAGTCCAACTTCAAAGTTCCTCACAGTCTGTTACAGACTCAATGCTGTTTTAAGTCCAAAGTGTCTTCTGAGACCTGAGGCATCTCTTAACTATAACCCTGTGAACTAAAAACAAAAACAAAAACAAAAACTACATTCTTCCAACATACAATGGCACAGAATATACATTGCCATTCCAACAGGGAGGGGGGATGGGGACACAGTGAGAAAATACTGGATTAAGACCTTCAACCTCTCTGGAGCTCTGCTAGCAATTTGAGACGGTCTCTGCTCACCCCAACTCAAGGCGCTGCCAAACTTGAAAGTACTACTGGGTCTGGGGTTCCCCAGGGTGGAGGAAGGTGTTGACCTTGGCACATGCCCATGGAAACAATCATCCAGAAAGCCTCTAGGGAGCTCTTGGCTCTGTCTCCCATAGACGAGGAGTGCTGTCCAGAGAGTAACTTGGGAAGGATGGTTGTTTGAAAAGGGGCCCCAAAGCCCAGGAAGGGTGTGACAATGAGAAGAGGGGCCACAAGCCACAGAGGGAGGATGTTGGAAAGCAGGGTGAGGCAGGTTCTGGCGGCTGGTGATGAGAGGAGATGCCAGAGCCTGCCTTTCCATCCTGAGGACTGACTTTTCCGTCCTATGCCCTCTTCTTGATGGATATCAGCCGGGTCAAGGGATTAGATCAAATTCTATGAGTCACAGTGAGCTGATGAGTTCGTTACCTTTTTGGGGTAGCATTTCCAGGTGAGCAAAGGCTTCCTGTGAAGAGCACTGTAAGCCTGGGGAAAGAGCCTGAGGTCAGGGTTGGAAGGCTCCTTCTGCTCCTAGCACACTGCCACTCAGGCCTCGTGTGAACCTGGGAATGTGTAAAAGAGAGAGTTAAGAGGGCAGAGGGCCAGGGTGTGTAGAACATAGAACAACACCGTCTAAAACAATGAATTAAAAAACAGACAGAAGAGAGAGTGAATGAGAGAGGGGCAGAGGGAGAGAGGGGGAGAGGGAGAGAGAGGAGAGAGGGAGGGGAGAGAGAAAGGAGAGAGGGAGGGAGAGGGAGGAGAAAGGAAGGAGAGAGAGAGAGAGAGAGAGAGAGAGAGAGAGAGAGAGAGAGAGAGAGAGAGAGAGAGAGAGAGAGAGAGAAAGAGAGAGAGAGAGGAGAGAGAGAGGAGAGAGAGGCTAAAAAATGTCCTGCACCAGTAATGACCAGGGAAATGCAAATAAAATCCACAATTAGGCACCACCTCACACTCATAAGGGTAAATACTCTCCAAAACCCAGGAACCAACAAGTGTTGGCATATACATGGAGGAGAAACCTGGGATTCTGGTATACTGTTGACAGGATGATGGTATGCTGTGCAGCCCTTACAAAAACCAGTGTGGTAGTCCCTACACATAAACTAAACATGAAGTTACCTCATGACCCAAATTTTGCAATTCTGGATGTACCCAAAAGACTTGAAAGTGTTCCCAAAGAGAGATTTGAGCACTCATGTTCACAGCCACCATGCTGATCACAGCTGAAGGCAGACACAGCACAAGTATCGGTCATGTGTGACTGGATAAACAAAATAAGGTGTGTCCCTCCAATAGAATATTACTCAGCCAGAAAAAAGGAAAGAAATTGAGACATGTGTGCGGTGCTCATGGAAGTCAGCCAATCACAAAAAGACAGGTCAGGCATCCCAGGTCAACTTTGCCTCACCTATCACAGGCAGAAAGAAAGCCCAGAACGCAGACTAGTCACTCAAACGATGGCTCCCATTTGGTACCTTGCAGAACAGAAGCTGCGGGCAGCAGCCAGCACAGGAAGAAGGAGTGTACAGGTGCAGGAGTTGGCTAGATTGGGGGGTTGCTCTCGATGCTTCTGGCTCTACGCTGTGTGCCTTTGGAGTAGGGGTCTAGCTTCTCTGAGCGACTGTTCTCTTCTTGATAAAGTGAGGGACCAATGGTAACAATGCCTGAGCTATTGAGAAATGGAAGGCCACCTGGGCTAGGCATAGGGAGGCTCCAGCAAACAGAAGGCCTTTGTTAAGTGTTAGGTCCCCTATTAGTCCCTGAAGAGTTAGTCCAAGGAGGAGGTGGAGCTAACAGACCTTTTAAATGCCAACGGCTGGTCGCCTCTGATGACAAGAGAGGTTGTACTATTAATGGGAGAGCAGAGAAGATGCCCTTTTCCAAGGTGTTGGGCAGGAATTTACCTGTTGGAAGTAAGTGGCTGATTAGCGTTCCCAGCCCCTGCATGCCATCATGCAGGTCCAGATCACCAGGGAAGGAAGGGCAATTAAACAGGTGCTTGACAGCCTGTGCCCTGGCAGGCACTGGGGAAACCCCAGCTAAAGGAGACTAGCCCTGCCGAGCTAGTGATCCCAACCAAGTCAGGCCGGCTGTTCCTAGGCTCCAGCCCCACCCAGAGGAGTCAAAACGGACTCCCACTAACTTTAGTACCACCTTCAAGGAGCACACCAACCCTGGGAATTCTTGTTTTCCATGCCTCCTGCCTAGCCAACCTTTCCCCCTCTTCACTCCCTATGTCAGCCTGGCTTCCTCAGAAAGTATTGGCATCTGAAAACCTGAAGCTGAAGAAGGGCCAGGGCCAGCAGTGTGCCCCAGCCCTACTGTCCCAGTTGCCGCCTCGCAAGAAGTCGTCTGGCAGCCTGAAAGCAGCAGACAAGCCTGGGATTTGTGTTTCTATATTCCCACTTCATCTCAGGCTTCCCTTCCCTATGATAGATGACCCCATTTCTCTCCCTTTCCTTCATCCCCATTTTTGGCTTCTGCTGTGTATACATTTTTCTCATTATGATTTTTTAAAAAGTTATTTTTACTTTATGTATATAGCTGTTTTGTCTGCAGGTATGGCTGTGCACTATGTCGGGTTCAGTGCTCACAGAGGCCCCAAAAAGGTGTCAGAGCCTCTGAAACTGTGGCTGTTAGGAATCCAGCTCCTCTGGAAGGGTAGGTAGTGCTCTCAACTCCCAGGCCATCTCTCCAGCCTTGAAATCTTCTCATACTGTCTAAAAGGTGTTGTTGTTGTTGTTGTTGTTGTTGTTTTCCAAGTTGTTCTCCACCAAGGACTCCACGTTCCTGAGCTTTACAGACATTTACTGAACCACTTTACTTATTGTATATTTAATTCCAATAATAGTTGGCATGATAGTTATAGTTGAAGAAACAAAGGGTCAGAGAATGAAGAGCTCGCTCAGGACCACATGGATGTGAGGGGTGGGGCAGGATTCAAGCACCAGAGAAGTATCTGGGTTGTTCCCAGTAACTATAGTAGCACCCCCCCCAATGGTCCTTGTCCTCTGAATTTCTCTATCCCCTTTCAGTGCTATAACAGTTATCATTTGCTGAAAGCCCCACCATCTCTTGGTTCACCATTACAATAGAGTTTAGGGCTTGCCTCTCTCTGTGTGCCCCTCCCTGAACACTGGTTTCTCCCAGGCTCAGTTCTGAACCCTTTTGTCTTTGTGCTGGGTGGGCTGTCCATTTTTCCTCCTGATCTTAGGGATTGATCCCAGGGCCTCAAATGTGCTAGGCAAGTGCTCTACCTCAAGCTGCAGCCTCAGCCCTCTTTTCACTTTTTATCTTGACATAAGTCTCACAAGCTTGTCTAGGCTGGTCTTGAGCTCATTCTGTAGTCCATGAAGGTCTTGAACCTGCCACCCTCCCACCTCAGGCTTTGGAGTAGTTGGGCTTATAGGCCCACACCGCCAAACCCAACTGGAAAATCCACTCTTGATTGTAATCATCCTTTGTGCACTGATGGCCCAATATATACGTCTGCAGTCCTCAGCATCGCCCGTCCTCCAAACAAGCTCACAACCTCCGTTATGTCAGTTCTAGCCTTGCTCCTTTCTTCCTTACATTGATTAGAGCAATCAGGAGCTAGGAAATGATCCGGTGAGTAAAGTGTTTGCCATACAACCAACAGGTCCAGGGTTCAGATCCCCAGTATCTTCAGGAATGCTGGGCTAACTTGATGGCCCATCTATGATCCAATCACTCATGAAGTGGAGACAGGATTCCCAAAGCCAGCTAGCTAGTTAGTCTAGCAAAATCCGTGAGCTCTGACTTATATATTGAGACTCCATCTCAGTACTCATGGTAGAGAGTGATCAAGGAGAGCACTTGACATCCACCTCTGGCCTACAAACACACACACACACACACACACACACACACACACACACACACACACACACACACACAGACTTGCATACACACAGGCACACCACATACTCATGCATACAAAATAAATGACTAGGTCCACCTAGCTTTCTGGAGGAGGAGACATCGTTCCCTGACTCCATCTTTTCAAATGCTGTGGATGCCCTCCTCTGTCTTTACTCTTTCTGCCACTGCTCTTCTTCAGAACTTCATAATACTTCCCCTTTAAACTTTTGCTGTCTTGCTTTTAGTGTCTCACCTTTATTCCATCCACCTAACAACTGACTATCCGATGTCTTTTACAGTCTGCTCTACCTTTAGGCCCTGAATATTCCCCATCTTCCAGTCATCTAGAAACTAAAGTTCATATCCTTGGGGGGTGTTCAAGATCATTAAGCTGGCTCCAGGGGACCCCTGGCCTCATCTTGAATAGCATGCCCAGTGCCCTAGGCTTCCTCTGCAGGCTGAGAAGTAAGTCATACCCTCATGCTTGCCTCACAGAGTGAGTAGCTGAGGTTTGTCTGCGCCACATTGCTTCCTCCAATCACTCTGACTCCAACCAGAATGAATGGTTCCCTGTGGGTTCCCATTCCAGGCCATGTCAGTCATTTAAAGAATTGTCTCGTTGGCTTGCTAAAGTGAGGCTCTGTCTTCCTCATTGCAAATCTCGTAGCCAGCACTCAGGTGGAAGTAGATGGCAAGGCAGTGTGGTACCCCTTAGGTATTCTGTACTGGCTACTTTCCCTTTATTCTGAGACACAAGCACAGCAAATGTTGGGAGTTTGTAGATATGCATCCGCATATCAAGAGACAGAGACAGAGAGCAAGAGCCTACATATAGCAAGGAGAGGAGGCTCTTTTCTCTGCACCTAGCCACACCGCATTTAGAAAAGGACTGAGAGCGGCCATGCTAAAACCCCATCTCTTGTTTGCATAAAGACCCAGGACAGAAGGAAGGCAAAGCATATTGACCCAGAGTCATTAAAAAACTGTTTTAAGTCCCTCAAGGTGTCTTGGTGAACTAGGTTGAAAAGCATTATTCAGTATTAGGCTGGAAGCTACATCAGGCTATCCTATCTAAGTCTCTCCCATTGACAAAGAGAGCAGGAGCTTCAAAGCATCATTTGTGAAGGAAGTACCACTTATTAGTCTGTTTCTTCCAGCTCTTGGGTTCTTGCCACTCCTGGATTTTCCTGGAGTTTTTGAGAATGTAGCATGCTAATCACTCATGCCCCAAAGGCCAATGTAACATGGGCTGTTGTGGACCTGGAGGGAGACATCAGGAGTTCTTCTGGTGGCCGTGATCCTTGCCCCCTTAGTAACACAGCAAGCTCTGGGGCCAAGATAGAAGTCATGCTTTTCAAATAAGTGGATGTCACAGAATGAAAAAAAAAAAAAAGGGAATGGCCACTCTGTGGGGCCCCAGAATCAGGATCTGAAGTGCCTTTCAGGCCGAAACACCAGGTTAAAAGGAAAGAGATGAAACCTAATGGGGATAAATGGAAAGCCTTGCACTGAGTTACCAAAAAATCGATGCTGTAAGTACCAACTCGGGAAAGCCAGACCTGATGGAAGTTTGAATGGGAAAGGTTTGAAATGTTTGTGAGAGGATCTTAGGTCCTCTGGGCTGCTAAGGCAGCCACAGTCAGGTACACAGTTCATTCTTGGGCTGAATGGATGAAATTAAGAATCAAAAACAACAATAACAACACACACAGAGGAATCTAAGAGCGTTCAGTGCTTCCTGTCCAGTGCACCAAGCAGAAAGCAGGAGACTCCAGCTTTAGGGGTGAGAGACTTGAACAAACAGACTGTTTAAAGCCTGGCACTCAGGATGGCAGGGATCTTGAGATGCCATCTCATGAGAAACAAATACTTCAGGAAGCAGAAGCCCTGACTCTGAAGACAGTAAAGAATTCTAAAGATAATTAGTATGTGGTGGGGAGGGTGCTAGCTTCATAGGCTTCAGAGGACAGAATTTAGGAGTCGGTAAGATGGCAGATTTGGGTACCAGGACGGGAGTACATATCCACAAAGTCCTCTGACCCAGCAGTCCATCCATGTAGGTCACCAGTATAACTAGTGGCTTCTAGTTTTGGTTACATATTCACAGCAACCAGGCCTCTATACTTGTGTGTATGAGCGTATGTGTACACCTTCACAAGCATGTACATGGGTACGTGAAGGCCAGGGGTCATTTCTCAGGAGCACCAAGGAGATTTTGTTGAGTCTCACTCCCACTTTTTTTTTTTTTTTTTAGATTAAGTCTCTTATGAGACTTAGGGACTTGCCAGAACCAATAGCAGCTGTTTGGTTTTGGTTTTTGGTTTTTGCTAAATATATATGTGCTGGGGTTCCAAATTCAGCTGCTCATTTGCATGGCAGACACCTCACTGAGCTGTCTGTCCAGTACCTCTCTGTGTATATAAACCCCTGGTAGTCAGCTCTTGTTTTAAATCCTAACCAACATCTAGTTACGCCATCTAGCTGGTCGGATGTTCCCAAAGCTCAGTGCGTTCAGGGAATGGAGGAGAAAAATGCAGCAAAGGTTACCTTCCCCTTACTAGGTCCAGAGAAAACCCACCTTGGATTTTTTTTATGCCGAGTAGGGCCATGAGGGCAGACACGGATGGGAATTGTTGACTTTCTGCTCAGCCACAGGAGAGTCATCTCAGACAAAAGAGACTGATGATGTAGCAGGGGCAGGAAGGCAGGAGGGAAGCAGAGCTCACAGTCTAGGGAGGAGGGGAGCCAGTCAGGAAGGAGCCTGCTCAGGGGCTCCCCATAGGCCCCCTTGCCTTGGGGAGAGACCGCCACGTGGTCTCTCCACAGCACACCTTAATGTCTTCACACTCGCACAGGCCCGGCTCTCCAGTGGAAACGGACTTATTTATTTTCAATAGAGACCATTTGAGGTAGTTGTGTTTTCAAAGGCTGGTGTGCTCCTGAGTACTTTTCATTCTCATGGGTTTTTTTTTTTTTTTTTTTTTTTTTTTTAACCCTTTCTGAGTAGTGATGTTGAACAGCAGGGTGCTCCCCTGCCTGTTCACTGCAACTGACCACCTACTAGGGGTAGATCCCGCTTCCATCTCAGAGAGGGGGCATCATGGGAGATAAAAGTGATGGGCAGAGCACTCTGGGGACAAGAGAAGAGAGGACAAATGGTCTCTCTAGTCCCTCCCATTCGCCTCTCCCTGAACACACAGTGTGGAAGTGGTTGTGGCTTTTAAACAACTTACGCACACTTGTCGTCCGAGATAAAATGTTATTAAGATTAAAAGCTGAACAGGGAACGGATCCGACTTCCCACTGTCATATTTCAGCTCTGATGAGTGATTGTATTTCGGTAGCCCCAGCTCCTAAGCAGGGAAACAGCATTATTATCATTAATAAGCCCATAATGGGGAAGAGAAATTACAAACACTTCTGCAACAAGCGGCCCTGCAATGTTAATATTTTATGAGCACACAGAGAAATCTGCAACTGAATGTAAATGGCAGAATTATACGTAACCATAATGTAAACACGCATAATTGGGCTGAGTTGAAGGGAGGGGGGAGGCTGGTGATGATGGGCTGAAGGTGGATCCCCAGATGAAAAAAACGGCAGCGCTCAGGGGCACTCCCATCACCCAGACTCATCTCTTTCCATCTCTTGTTTCTGTGTAGTGGCCCCGTCTTCCCAGACCCCGTAGGCAGGGAAGCTGCCCATTTGAGTCCATACGTCATATGTCACCCTTGATGTTGGAACTTTAGACAGATAATTATAATCCTAAATGTCATTTCCTGGGGGCTTTCAGGTCTGTTCGTGTGGGTTTCCTTCTGCTTAAAATGTAGTCTGTGCGTCTGCAGAACCCCGTCTTCTACTCCCCCAGCCATGGCTGACTGTTCAGTACACGTTATCCTGCATTTTTGGTGGGTGGTTTTGGTTTTGGTTTTGAGATTTTTTGCTACCTTTGCTTCAAAGCAACTGTCTCATGGAGATCCAACTAGCCAGAGAGATTCCCTAATTGAAGCAGAGTAGGGGCCAGAACCCCAACTCTAGACCCCCTTTTCTTCCAGGGAAGGAATCCCTGGGGAATACAGGAGAATCAAACTGGGATTCAAAGGAGCGATGTGTCCTTCCTGCTCCGTGGACCAGTCTCCTGCCTCACAGAAAGCTTCAAAACGTAGCTGAGAGATGACAGGCCTCGCACAAATCTCAAAATTCTACTCCTCCTTCAGAAAAAAAATGGAGTTGAGTAGGTGTTTTCTACTATCCCACCTAGCTCTGAAACCCAGACAGAAGTGAGCCGTCCTCAGAGCGATCCTGCTGCCCACTTCAAGCCCCTACCCAGGTGATGGGGAAAAGCCAGAAGGGGCAGCCGGGGCCTCAGGTCACTTCCAAGGGGTTGCATCATAGCCTTTAAACTTGCCAGAGCCTGGACCTGCTTGTGTCTGTGTCTGTACACAGTGGGATCAGCACAGGATTTGGTGTGTCACAGGGGCAGGAGCCACAGTGCCCAGCCGTGCCTGACTCACACTGAGAACCCAGGAGACTCTGTGAACGTAGGACTGAGAATCAGTTTGTAACGTAGTTAATGAACAGAAACAGCTCTCCTCCTCCTCCTCCTCCTCCTCCTCCTCCTCCTCCTCCTCCTCCTCCTCCTCCTCCTCCTCCTCCTCCTCATATTGCCTTGGGCTTTTATTTTTTTTAGTATGGTCTACAGTTTCAAACCCTATCTACAGTTTCAAACCCTATCTACAGAGGACCTACTAGGTGTGAGCACTGCGCTGCTGACTTTAGGAAAGACAAAACTACATCAGCCTGGAAGCCAGGCTCTCTTCCTTGCCACTTCCTCGCCCTCGCCTCCCCAATTTCCCTGCTCCCCTGCTCCTGTTCATTATTTCTCTCTGCAGTTATGTTATTATTGGCCTTGGTAAAGAGTTTCAGGGGTGTCGTTTGTCTGAGCAACATTATGCAGAATTAAGTTCCAGGGTAATTTCTGATGCAAATACCTGTCCTCCAGGAGAATGCGAATTAAGCCTGCTGGTCTCTGCTCAACAGAGGCAGTGCATGTGAAGCTAGGCTGCCAGCAGCCAGGGAATCTAGGGGGCAGCAGTGGGGTGGGGGGGCTGGGGGGATTGGGGGGTTGGGGAGCCGGGACACACCACTCCGGCCCCTCCAAAGCAGCTCATAGAAGCTTCAAAGTAGAGAGCCCTGAACAGTCAGCTCCTCCATCCTCCATCCTCTAACTCCCCACCATACTGAGGATTGCTGCCCTGTATCCCCTGCCGCAGAAATGCTCCCCAGAAGATCTCATAAGCTGCTAGTAGAAAGGCATTCTCTCTCTCTCTCTCTCTCTCTCTCTCTCTCTCTCTCTCTCTCTCTCTCTCACACACACACACACACACACACACACACACACACACACACACACACACACACACACACACACGTGTGTGTCATTCCTCCTCAAAAGGGTCTACCTTGTCCTCCAGGCAGCCACCTGTCTCTGCCTCCTCAGTGCTCCTCTTTTACATGGGTGCTGGGGATAGAACTCTGGTCCTTATGCTTGAATGCAAGCACTTAGCCTGCCAGGCTGTCTTTCCGCTTTAGAAAGGTTTTCTTTACAGCAGACCCAGTGTTTCTTGCTACACACTGTTTAGTGGGCATTGGATACGCACTTTTCAGGTTTCAGAGCATTGTCAAATCATGTGAGAGAACAGATTGGGAGACTTTGGAAACCTCAGGATACATTTTTAACCTGCATTTTAAAACGCATGAAGCTGCATTTTAGCCAGGTCCCAGGTAGTGCTGTCCCAGGGAGCACCCTGCATCAACTGAGATGCAGAGAGGGAAGAGCCCTAAAAACAAAAGGCAAACAGCCCGGCCTACTGGAGTTTTTGGTATGGGTCTTTTCAGCATTTCAGTCTACAGACCTTGGGCAGCCAAGGAAAACTAAGAATGTGGCCCTATACAAACTGATAAACTTAAAAAAATAAACGAAAGGGTTTCTCCTTTTTATAATAATTATTACTTCCTTTTTCTTAACTCAATGGCATGGCTCTGGAATTTTGTGGCTGATGACTTCCTCTCACAGTGTCAAGGTTGGATAAGCCTAAACTTAAGAAGTGTCTTTGCTGAGAGCAGGTCCCTTCCCTAGGAGATCTCTGAGGCTTCATTTGTGAAGTTAGAGGCCCGAGACCTCTGTGTCCAGCTGTCCTATCCTGAGGTCCCTTCTGGAAACGGAAGCCCCAGGATAGCAGGAACGCAGAAACCTTCCGGCCCTGCTATTTCCTGAGCCATGAGGAATATGTGCTGTTCCAGAGCTAGGGTCAGTAGCCTCTCTCCCACTCAGGGCCCCAGAGCCCACTGCTTCTTTAGGGCCAGTGTCCTACCTGGAAGCCCATCTGAAAGGATTCCTTTACCTCCTGGGAGAGTTTGGAGGCTTCCAGCAGAGAAAAGTGGATCCCCTACCTGGCCGAGTTGCTCTTGGCTTCTGAGAAAATCAGGATGATCTGTGTAACCCTGGGTGTCGTCTAGGACATTCTAGAAGAGTCTAGAAGGAGCTTCTGTTGCATTCTGTATCAATCCTCTAGGGCAGAGAAGGCAAATGTTCACTGAGTGCCCTTCCCCTGCAGATACAAGTCAAGGTTCGGGAACTTGCCTGAAGTCTGGCAGGTTGTCTCAGGTGAAGCCCAGCTGAAGCCCTATCCCTTACCTCTGGGAAGCTGGTTTGCTTCCTGATGCCCTTAAAAATGGGGATGTGGGTGGGAGATGGGAGAAAACGGGATGGGGGGATGGACGATGTTCTGTGGAGCTAAAGAGACAGAAGCAAACACTCTTGTACCTTCCTCTAACTCCTGTCCTGCTTGGGCTTAGAACCCATGTTGGAAAGGCCAGGCTTGGCCTGTATCAGACAACAGAGCAGACTTCTTGTGGTCCCTGCTTGGAGGTGAAAGGAATGTATCTTCTGGACCTACCCAAGTGCCTGCCTTAATGGTTTCCGGGAGCAAGCAGCCATGCCCCTGCCTGCTCTGTCCCTCAGAGCTGGCATCTCTGCAGCAGTTTTACGCTCCAGGGTCTCTGAGTCATTCTTTTCTCACATGTTATGGCTGCTCCTGCTGCGGATCCATCCTCATCTCCCACCCCTTCTCCGGGTGCGGGCTTTCTCTCCCTGGTATGCCACTCCCTCCTCCACAGCTGTCACAGAGAAGGGGAGCAGGTCACAGCGCGCTCAGAGCTGCCTATGCAGCCACCTTTAGACCCCCTTGTGCCCTGGACCTTGAGGCCTGTCCAGCCATAGTCTGACAACAGTGGTCATATCAGAGGTCTGAGCCATCTGGCCATTTTCTCCTGATGTCCCTGGGGCCCTTTGTGTAAGGACATGGTGAACCTGCCATCAAGAATCTGCCCCCAGTGGTCTTGTTAATAATTCATACTTTCACTGTCTCCCTACCTATAGCCCTAAAGACTGTACTATAGCTAAGCTTGCTTTATTTCCTTGTGTTTTTCAGTGGGATGTTGTTAACTTCCTAGGGCTTAGAGAGTGTTCTGTATACTGCATGTGACTAGCTATACAGTAGATATGCAACAAATGAATGATGGTTAAGCTGGGAGTGTGACTTAGTGGTCAAGTACTTGTCTGGTATACAGAAGGCCCTGGATTTGAGTCCCAGCGGGGGGGGGGTGGGGTGGTGAGACAGACAGACAGACAGACAGACAGACAGACAGACAGACAGACAGACACAAACAGAAAGCAATGCAGGAAAGCTGGGGAATCAAATATAAATCCAAATCCGAACACAGTTGCCTCCTGCCTTCTGCCTCCTACTTTAGTTCCTGTAGTTGTCACTTTGGCTTTCCTCCTACCCCTCTGTCCCCCCCTCCTCTTCTTCCCTCCTCCCCCCAGCTCCCTCCCCTCCTCTCCAGCTCCATCACACCAGCCCACTTTCTAAACAGCTCCTACCCACTAGGTCTCTAGCTTCTAGAGAGGGATGTAAGACACTGCCCACAGCCACTGATCCTCTCACAGCTGGGTCCTTAAAGAGCAGAAGTGCAGCAAGGCCCACTGGGTCACTAGCCTCTCTCCCACATGGTGCCCCAAATACCAGATTTTGAGACACAGAGTAAAGACTTTTTAGAAGCATTGAGCCAAACAAACAAGCTCTCCTCCTCAGGGTATCACCCTGGTGCCACTTGTATAGGGTGTGGTAGATGAGACAACCCCCATGCCCCACCCCACCCCAATCCTCTGCCCCCCCCACCCCTCCACCCCCACCCCAGCCCTGACCACAGTGCTCTTGACCACTGTGTTAGATTTCAGAGTCCCTGGCATCCCCAGGGACAGGTCTGTTGTTCTCCCCTACTCCCAGGCTTATGTCTACCTCTTTGAACCCAAACCACATCCCACTCTGGTACCCTAGGAAAGCAAACTATAGACCTGTTAAGAGTTGTTTACAACTGAATATGGCTAGGTTGGTCACGATCAGTTGAAAGACAACTTTGTTTAATGAGGGAGGAGGGGAGTGTAGACTGAGGACCAAGGGTGGGGAAAACTAATGGGCCAATGTTAGCTGCACAGAGAAGGCTGGGCTCCACTTTCAGCTCTGCTTCTGCTGTGATGGGGCCAGCTGCCTGCTGTGCAGAGGTTGGATCTGGCAGTACCAGCCCCCCTCCCCTGCCCCCCTTCCCCACACCTGTGCTGTAAACTGCTTACACCTGATGCTTACAAGGGCAGTGTGCCGGGGCTGGATGGCAACTTGAGAACCGTTCTCTTGTCACTGAGCCTAAACAAGTGATGCCTTCCCCTGCCCCTAGTCAGAGTCCTTCTCCAGATCCCCCTGGTCAGGTGAGGCTCAGAGCTCTTGACCCATGGAGGGCTTTAGGCAAGCTGGGATCCTTGGTGGGGAGGGAGCCAGGACCTTGCATCATCTCAGCCCTCCTATCCCACTTTTCCCACATCCTGGTCGTGAGGAACTGGATCCACCTCTGGGTGCAGAAAGATGAGGACAGCTGCAGATGGGGTCCTCAGCTTCAAGTCCCCCATGGAGCAAGGCCACAGCCCATCTTCAAGGCTTCAGGCCCTGCGTTCTAAGCATAAGAGCTCCTGGTTGTACCTGCTACTTGTCCACTGCCATTGCCCTAAGGGCAAACAGCACAACTCTGCTGGAAATCACAGCGACCTCCACAAATAATAGGACTTTGAGACACTGAAGATCTCTTTGAACCTAAAGCTTGCCTAGTCATACCCTTGAGAGCTGGCAGGGCAAGCCTGAAAATAAGGGATGGCTCGGAGAGGTTGAGTTGCCACCCACAGCCAATAGGAGACAGCCAATAGGAGTTTGGGGCTCCAGCGGGCAAACTGCCATCATCCCCTTAGCTAACAGGCCTTTCATTTCACCAAAGTCTTGTTAGCTGAGGACATAGAGACCCCAGGGGTGCCTGCACCCATATTGGTTATGTTCCTCCTTTGTCTCCAAGTGGATCTCCATCAGACCTTTTTTTTTTTTTTTCCTAACCTGAGCAGAGACAGTAAGGCCAGGGGATAGGTTGAGGATTAGAGAAAAGTAGCAACTGCCTGAGGCCTGGGTTCTAGACGCAGCCATTAATTTCCCATGAGACCTTAAACGAGTGACATAATCTCCCTTGAACCTCACTTTCCTCATCCCAGCAGGTCTCTGAGATAGATTCCCTTCATCTAAAAAAAAAAAAATCTTGGCTCCTACAATGTCCTCCACATCTGGTGGTGTGCATGTCACCTACTGTATGACCATACATCTGTCTTGAAAAGCTTGAAGAAGCCCATAGATATCCTTAGGCTCCTCAGTAGACCTGACTGGGGTTTGCTTCAACATGGACCCCCCCCCTTACCTGCTGATTGCCCATGTTGGCCTCTGGGCATTGACTGCAGAAACTACTGCTCCGTGAGGCACCTGGGAGTTCGAGTTCAGCACAAAAGTGACTCCAGGACAACCAGGGCTACACAGAGAAACCCTGTCTCGGAAAAAAAAAAAAAAAAAGAAAGAAAGAAAGAAAGAAAGAAAAAGAAAAAAACAAACAAACAAAAAACCATGAGGCACCTGGGCTTCTTCCACAGTCTGCTCACATCACTTTGGCAACAACGCACAGCCCCATCCTTTGTTTAAAAATCTGAGTGCTCAGGTAGCCCCAGCAATCGCCCCTCATTTCCCATGCATCCTCAAGTCACACGGCTACCCTTCACTTTTACATTACACTCGACAGCGCAGCGTCGACATATCTTATCAGCACAGAGAAACTAGCACAAAACAGAAAGGGACAACTCCTTCCAAACCTGATCTTTTCTTAATGAAACACACTCTCTCTCTCTCTCTCTCTCTCTCTCTCTCTCTCTCTCTCTCTCTCTCTCTCTCTCTCTCTCTCTCTCTCTCTCTCTCTGGTAATGAAATGTGTGAACAGTTTGTTCTCAGCTAAAAACAAGCACTGATGGGTTTTATGCCTCTTTGTGTAGGAGGGAGAGGTGGTTCTGAGTGAGGCACTGGCTGGCAGTGGAGCAGGCTGCCTTGAGAGGTGAGATGAGGAGGATGAGGGAGGCAGGAAAGATCTATACGCACCACCCCCTGTGCAATCTGCTCTTCTTTCATTCTCCCTGTGTGTGGACCCCACTGCTGGCCTTTAATCAGAGAGAGAACAAGCGTGGGGAATTGGGGGAGCTCAGGCACCCTTAGGAAGAGCATTAGTACATAGGCAAGTGAAGAGAAAGGGTTTGGACGTGTGGGATGGCCGTAATAGGGAATACCGTCCTAAGCATCTTGGCTCCTCACTTTCATCCCCAAGGAAGGAGGACCGGACCATTGGTACATGTGTCATCTGCTTCTGACTGTGCTCGTCAGTGTGCATGAGTACCCACTCTGCTATCTCCTTTAAAGCCAGGATTAGGGACCTTGTTTGGGGTGAATGGTAATAGAATGAAATCAGCTAGCACTGAATGCCCACTAGGAGTCAAAATCAGCTAACACTGAACACCCCCTGGGGGTCAAGTGCTGCAGATAACTGCTGTTTTCCCCACATGAAAGCAATGTTGAGTGACCTGCCAGGGGCCTCACAGACTAAGTGGCAGACCCAGGATAGAAACCTAGGAAGTTTCTAGAGATACACCCTTAAGCCCAGTGTTTAAAGAGACTAGAAAGCTTCCTCTGGCTGTTGGCTGTGTGGTCCCAAGGCAATCGGTCATTCACCTCTCTGAGCATCTGTCCGTGAACTTGCCGAGTTGATCGGCATGTGACTGCCACTGTGCTCTGCCCTGGATAGCTAGGCTCCACACTCCCCAGGAGCCAGCAGGGTGCCTAGCACCCTGGAAACCTTTTGCTCTTTTTCCACTTGGAAGCCCTTGGTGTCCTCTGGGACCAGCCATGCTCAGGCCACTGTACCAGTGTCCCTGTTGCTCAGTTACAGACACTCCCTCATCTCTCATGCCTCCATACCACATGTCGCTGCAAATGTCTTCACAGGTTGCCTCCAATTCTCATTAGAGTGGGGTACAATCCAAACTACAAAGAAAGGTGTCTGGCCATGGAAGTGGTACTAGACTCCTGGCTCCTAGGGGGATTTTGTTAACTGCTTTTATCTGTCCCCATTTGTCCCTGTCAATCCCAACCAATCATAGGACTAGTGCAAGTGAGTGAATGAGTACAAGAATGGGTGAGCTGGCCAGGAAGGAGGCGAGTTCTCAGCAGAGGGCTAGGGGACACTGTGGTAAGGTGGAGAGTGGCAGATATGGTCTAATTTCTGTCCTAGCTTTTTATGATCAAGTGGTCCCAGACAAGTCACCCTGGTTCTTGGGGTCCGCTTCCTCTTCAGTAGAATAAGAAAAGAACCAGCTTAAGACCAGGAAGTTTTCCCCGTCTTCTCCAGCCAGTATCCCTGAGGAAGTCCGTGTGCCTGTTGTTCCTGTCACTCTTGGGCTCAGGGTCATGGGTCACATTCTCCACACTAAATAGTGATTTGGGGTGCCAAGAGTCACAGAGCTGGCTGGGGGTGGGGGAGGGGTACATTCTGCTTATTGTCTTAGGGCTAGGAGTTGACCCTGCCAGCTGTCCCTGTCTGAGAGCAAACTCCCTCAGCTGCGCCATATGGCTGGAGGTGAGGTCAAGGTTGAAGGACATCCTGTAGGCCTGCCATCTAGTAGGCCCCGTAGAAGACACTGGTCTTCTCCATGGAATGTAGGAACGCTTTCCACCTGTTTCTCTTCAGAGACTGACTGCAGCCGAAAATCTGGTCCGCGTTGGCCAAAATCTTATATCGCCTCCACCCTGGAGGGGGCTTGAAACTTCTCTCTCATCCACTCCATCTTGAATAGGAAGATTGGGGAAAGACAGATGGCATGGTGGGGGGGCGGGGGGGGCTTGAAGGAACAGGGATCCCAGCATGTGGTGGCTGCAACCAGGAAATCCTAAAGTTCAAGTTCAAGGCTGCAGCAGGTGGGAAGAGGGAAGGTGCCCTGTGGGGGGAGGGGCAGGGTGTCTGGGAAGTATCAGCTAGCAGATGGCCTCAGATGCCAGCCCAAGGGCATACCTCATGCTTCTCTCATCAGGGCACTGCTAGCATTTGAGTGAGAAGACTGTTTGTCCTGCTGGGATGCCCTGATACCTGACAGGGTGCTAAAGATCTCTGGTACCCAGGCACCCCATCTCTGTGATAACCAACCTCCCCCCTTTCCTAGCATCTCGTAAAGGAAGGTGGGGGCCACCTTTAGGAAAGCGATAGAGGCCACTGAAGGACAAAGCAGGAACGACAGGGTCAAATGTTAGCTTCAGAGAGCTCGCACCATGCTGGAGTGAGGATGGCAGGCAGGCTGGCAGCAGGGTAGCCAGTTAGAAGCTTAAATAATGATCTTCATCTGTGGTAATATTAATAGAAGAGGCTTCTGGTGGCTGGAGGATTTTATGTGGGTGTTTGTGATTCTGCCCAGTGTCTCGGAAGGGACTCCCGAGGAGGCAAGAATGAAAAAGTCCAGATTAATTTATTAAATTAATTAAACAGTCCCTGCTAATGATGTCCTCATGTGGGTTTTCTGTGGAGTTTTTCTGTAAGTGGGGAGCAGGTGAGATGCCGGAACTAGGATTGGGGGATAGGTAGGGGGTAGGAGGCAACGGAAGAGAAGGCAGTCTCTGAGTAGCTAGCACGACTTTGCAAATTAAAAATGGAAATTCAGTAAAGGCCTGGCATGTCAAGAGATGTTTTGTTGAAATCTGAAATCCTGAAGCATGTCCAGAGGGACCCATCTTGTCACAGCCAGAGAGAGAGAGAGAGAGAGAGAGAGAGAGAGAGAGAGAGAGAGAGAGAGAGAGAGATGCAACTGGGTTTCCCCAGGTTGGACAGGACTTCAATACCCTGTGGTAAAATAGGAGTACCTTAAAGGAGGTGGGGCAGGCTATGGAGTGTGGATTTTGATTTATTGGGTTCTTTGGAGGCTGTATACACCTAAAGCTTCCAGGGATGCTGATGTGGCCCCAACGACCATACTATATGAGTGACAAGATGACCAAGCTTTGTTGGATTCTCCTAGGTCCATCCATTTGTGGGGGTGGGGTGGGGAAGGATTAAAGGGCGTTGGCAAGCTCAGCAGATATGGGAGGGAGAGAAAAAGGTGGGTGTGTACCCACAAGTGTTTACTCCTGTGATTCAGAGAGCTATGGGATTCTTGGTCTGAAAAACACAGGGTGAAATCCAGGACCAGAAGGAGGGAAGAAGGTGGCTTTGGTGGCACAAGCCTGTAATGCCAGCTACTTGGGAGTCTGAGGCAGGAGGATCACAATTTAAGGTCTGTAGAATGAATTCAAGATCAGCTTGGGCAATTTAGTGAGGTGTCATGTCAAAATAAAAAGTTAAAAGACGTCTAGGGGTATAGATGAGTGGCAGAGAACCGGGGAGTCCATATCCAAACAGAAAATGATGGAAGAATAGAAAGAGGAAGAGGAGGACGAAGGGCAAATAGGAGAGTAAGAAGAGCGAAGGTTCTCTCTGAAGGGTCATTTGGGAACAGTCCCCTCCTCTCCCTGTATGTAACTCACCACTTGTGGGACTTCATGCCCCTCCATTTACCCTAGATTTTCACTGCAGCTATCACAATGGAAGCTGGCTCTATGGAGTCTCCAGAGGACCACCCCATTAAGGGATATTAGGCTCTTTGACCTGTCAAATCCTCCCAAGGTGGCCTGTTCAGTCTGGCCCTGGCAAGGCAGAGGACATTCAAGAAGCCTCGCCTGAAAGGCTGACCTCACCAACCCTGGTGGCTTAGTAGCCCACTGTGGAATGAGAAGATCAGACTCCTCTGACCAGACGTCCAGAGAGCATGGAAAGACTGCTGTGCAGGTGGGCAGGACTCCCTATGCAATGTCCCCTTGGTAAAGGAGGACCAGGGAGCCCCACACGCATGTTCCCACATGTGCCCACACAGCTTGAGCCCTACCTCTGGTGCTTATCTGCAGAAAGATCGGAGTGGGCAATCCCTCGGCACCTCTAAGATCACCCCGCTAATAGAAAGAGGACCTTTCTCATCTCCTGGTGCTATGGAATCTGCGAGAAGGGAGTGTACATACCACTGCACAGGACACAGGGCAGTGAAGACTTCAGCTGTACCTCACTAGTTTTCCATGAGGGTGTGACCCGGAAACACTTTGGTACCCTGCCCTCATCCCTTCCCTCCTGCTGTGCCCCTAGCCACACTTCTGACAAGGCTCCTTAGTATTTCTTTTCATACTTTTTTAGTAGGAAAATCGACTTGTCAGCTCAAAACACTCCCAACCCCCACCTTCATCCGAAATGAAAGCCAGTCTTTGCCTGTCAGGCGCCGCCTGGCCCAACTCTCTGTGGCTTTGTCTCCCGCTACTTCTCCCATCCAGATTCAGTGGACTAGAACATTCCATTATCCCCGAACATGCCACTTGTGTCAGCTTCAGTCCTTCAGAGCAGCTGTTCCCACTTGCCGGGTTGTTTTCCCTCTGATATCTGCATGGATCCCTTCAGGACTCTTCAGAAACCTTTCCCCTGAGCCTCTACCCGTGATCATGCCCCCACTTTCTCTGCTCAACGTGTACCCTTCCTTTGCCACTAAGTATCATCCCCGTGCAGCATGTTTCCCCCCTACTGCGCATGCCAAGAAGGCAGATGCTTTGTCCGGTCTATTCCCTGCTCGACTCTGTAGGCTCCAAACACTTCCTGCACATAGTTGGTGCCCTGTGTCTGTTCACAGACCGCAATCTAAACGTCAGTCGAAAGCTTGGCCTGCGACAAGCTTTCCCTTTCCTGTCACCCGCGATCTGTGGCACACCTAGATGGATGATTACAATGAGAAAAGAAGGATGGTCCTTTTGCCTAGTCCTGGCTTTAACATACCCAGCCTACTCCAAACCAGGGTGGCAGGTTGTGAAAGAAAGAGCTGAAGGATCATCCAATTAGCTGCTGCCACTGTAGGTCACACCTCATCGCCACCCCCACCTCCCTTCTCTGGGCCCTCTGACCTTCACCATTATGGGCAGTGGCCTTTTTGGCAGTCTCCTGAGTACTAGTTTAGGACACATTACAGCTCCTCTGTTAGGCACCGAAAGCAGCATCATTTGAGAGAGAACTGCTCATTGGGGGGGGGGGGGTGGAGGAAAGCCCCATGGACAAACATGGCATTTGGGCAAAGGCTGCCAACTCTCCTCCCGACTCCAGGGCTATCACCACAGTGATCTTCGGCAAGTCCCCTTTCTTCTCTTTGCTCAGTTACCTTCTCTACAAACTGTAATACGTTCAGTGATTGGTTAGCGGGATACATAAATGAGCTGGTGCATGAAAGGCTTAGAACAGGCAGGCCTGTGTGTAGGAGATGTTCTGCAAACATGGGCCATTGTCATCCTTCCTGTTGCCGCCATAGCGTCTCCTTCCCCCAACTTCCTCACTGCCTTGGCAATCCAAGTTCATCATTAGTCTCTGCCCTTCTGTCCTGAAACTATACCTTGGTCTTCTGCCCAATCTTAGGGCCTCCCTGGATCATGGTAGACTGCGGACGGGGTTCGTTCTGAAAATACAAGCAGGGACCCACAAGAATGGCCCAATCTCTACAGAGGTCCTCACTCTGCCATCCTAGCATGTCTCTTTACCTAGCTAGAGATGCGATGGCCCCTGGTTTTCCTGATGGTCCTTTTTATCTCATGACTACACCTTTCAGAACTCAGAGGCCCTTATCTGCTGTGAATCTCAGCTTGGGGTTTTTTGACCCTATGGACATCCTGCCATACCAAGCTAGGGAAACAGAAGAAGAAGGTTAGAACACCTCCTGGTCCATACCTTGTGGAGTAAGAAATCAAGACCCTCTTCATGCCCTTGCCCCATTCTAGGGTCTCTCTGGATCATGGTGGGCTGCAAATAAAATGCTAAGTAGATAAAATGAGAGGCCCACAGCCCTCCATGAGTCAGGACTTATGGGCTCCAGGTCACCACCCTAGCATGACAGCCCTATGGACACCAGCAGCATCCTGGGCTATTCCCATAGTCTATTCATGTGCCTCTGCTACCCTCTAGGCTTGGCCCTACCCTCTTGGAAGCCTGTGGCTCTGTGTGCTGCCTTCCTGGGAAGCTGAGTCCAGCCCTGACTTCGGTTCTGTGAAATGAGGCTCGAGCTCACTCTGTTTATTGAGAAAAATCTCAGCTGAGCATCCCTGGGCAATGAAGATGGACTGCTCCAGGTCCTCCTAGTCACCTGTGACCAAGGCTGCCTGGGAGGCGGCTGAAAGCTCCCAATTGGTCGTGACAAGGACAAGAGCTGTCTTGTAACACACCTGCCTCGGTGCAGCTGTGGGAATGGCCACCCATGAGCACAGGTTGTGAGAGGGCACTTGGAGCTGACACTGGTAACAGGCAGAACTAGGAAGGGAAGGAGAGAGACACAGGCACGCAGACTCACTCTAGCGGCCCGGCGGGTGATAGGAGATGCTTGCAGGAGAGCTGGTGCTGTGATGACTTCCCTCGCCACATCTTCCCTAGCAAGATCTCTGCTGCCCTTGTGTGAAGAATAAAGAGAGATCCAGAACCTCTGCCTTCAGACACTTTTCACAAGGAAACCTGTGGGGCTTGGAAAGGCCTCTCTCTCCTTCCTTTCCTACGTTCCATGCCCACCTGTAATAATTTGATGCTCTTTAAATTTCGCCAGGGGGAAGTGTTGATAAGGCTGGGATAAAGTGGGAAGCAAAGTGCCTATTGGCCATTCTGGAGTTGGCTGTGGATGAGGGCTGAGAGCAGATGCTGGTACATGGCCTACACACCAAATAGGAGCCATGCCCCCAGATTCTCCAGCTTTGGCCTCCCTGGGGAGTCAGAGGATGAACCCTAAGCAGGTGAACCTCAGGCTGGGATTAGCTCAATTGGTATAGAGCTGGCCTAGCTGTCCCCAGCACTGAATAAACTGGGGTGTGGTAGTACAAGCCTCCGATCCCAGCCCTAGAGAGGCACAGGCAGGATGATGAGTTCAAGGTCACTGTCGATTGGCTACCAGTTCAAGGCCAGCCTGAGCTACATGAAAGAGAGCGAGACAGAAAGACAGAAACAGGGAGACACAGAAAGACATTGGCCTCATAGACTGCCCATCCACAGAGTGGAAACCCAGGTGGGCTTCTTCCTCTAACCCAGTCACAGGCCTGAGCCTGAAGACCCCGTGCATGGCTCGTGGGGTAGTAACTGTGGCCCATTTTTGTGGTCTGTGTGTGCTTTGAGAACAGCACGGTAAAGAGATGGCTGGCAACATGTGTAGTCTATAGACCCCAAATCCTTCATCTATATGAACCCATTGTCCTCACTACAAACCTCCTGAAGGGGCAGCTTTCATAAAGGGAAACAGAGTAGACAATAACTTTCCCAAGGTCACACAGCAAAAATTGGGCCCGGGCATCTGGCTCTGACATCTGTTCCCTTGGCCACCTGACCATCTGCCTAAGGAAATAGTTGTCCTAGAGAGCATCATGGTGGTTCTGCTCCATCATCATAAATGGCTCTGTAGAGCCTCCCTCCTTGTAGAATGGGGCCATGGCTCAGACATCCTCAGAAAAACTCCAAGCTCCCTAGCTCTGGGTGTGAAGGTTTCACTCTGGAGTCCTCAGGCTGGAGATGGCCTCAGTAGTCTATGACCTCTTGCACCTGGTGAGTCCAGGCCACAAGTGAAAGTGGCCAGAGAGCATAGTAAGGTCCTCATGAGTACAGGCCAACGAAGCTGTTTTGCACATGATGTTGTCCTTGCTTTCTCTAGTGGGCAGCCTTCTGGGTAAAGCTTGCACTATTTTTGTGTGTGGTGAATGTTGCAATAATATTTGTGTGTTCTGGGCGACCAGGGAACCCAATAGCATAAGTGAGTGAGTGCCCAGAGAAGTCAGAGGGACGAAGGTAGAAGTACTTCGAATAGAGTCTGTTTCTGGGCACCTTCTTCCCAGGCTGGCTTTAAGTGCACACCTGTGTGAAGGGAAATACAGGCAGAGATAAATAAGAGAAAAGGCTGAGTTCCAGGGCAGCAGAGACGGCTGGGGGAGGAACCAGTGTTCTCTCTCCAGGCAGCTGTCCGGGTTGGAGTGTAATAGTTAATAAAGGCTTATTGTGCGCACACACAGCTGGGGCCAGCAAACAGAGCAAGTCACACACACACACCCACTTCAGGATTGAGGCAGCTTATCTCTCTCCTGCTCCGCCCCTCCCCCTATAGTGATCACAGGCTGATTAAACCAGACTTCCAGGCCATGGATCCAATTAGAGGGGGCGCAGAAGGCTTGGATGCTACCAATGACTGCCCAGAATCATCAAGTAATCCTTAAGCTTTTGGATTTACTTCCCTGGGCTTAGGGCATGTGGTAGGGGAAGAGAGAGAGAGGATGAGGATGGACCCAGGGGGTGGGGAGAATGCTGAGCAACAGCCCCTGAGCCCTTGGCACTAAGGGAGGTGGAGAGGTGAGGAATGCTCACTCTGTCTAGTGAGGCAGAAGAAAGGCTGTGAGGCAGGATTCCTTCCTTGGTGGGGGTACTGGGGGGGGGGCAGGACTGACTCCTCTTCCAGGAGAAGTCCACCCAGAAGCTGGCTCAGGATGGGGTTTATTGTAAACAGAGACAGCGGCCCAGATCTTAGGAAAGTGGGGGGATCCTTCAGACATCATTGCTGTCTGGCTTTGGAATGTATTGATTTTGCTCCTAGACAGTTTGCCTCCCTAATTCCTCTTGGCTTAAGTAAGCAATACAAAACGTGTTTGCCTGTTTTGATCTTGTCTCAGCTGGTGGCAAGGGGCAGGGGCCTCACATTCACGCTGGCTGGAGGAAGGGGCTGGGTTTACAACTTGTCTGCAGAGAGTCACAGACACACAAGGAAAAGGGCTTGTCCTGGGGAACTGGGCAAGCCTGGAGAGCACTGAGTGTTCTAGACAGAGTAGATCCCAGCAAGAGGGGGGACCTTCCATGAAGACGTCCTACTTGACGCTAAGGAACAGAGCCTGTCTCCCATGGCTCCCTTACCCTTTCTCTTCCTACTTCTGGACAGAGGTGAACCCAAAGCATCTGTCCCCTTAACTGGCATTAAAAGGAGGGGGGGGGGGGTACTTGTTCTGTCTGGGCAGTTGTCACAAAGTTTGTGACACAGCAGAGAAACAACCTGGTTAAGTCTCACAGACAGAGACTGGAATGGCAGACATGGGTACTGTGAACCAATGACAACAAGGATGACGTAGAGGCCAGTGACAAGCAGCCAAACATAACTGCCTGTGTGAGTCGGTCACCCAGGATCCCCCGGGAGGCTCCAGGCTTGTTCTGGTCTCTCTGAGACCCATTGCAAAAAAGGCTCCTCTCGAGCTCTCTGGGTAATCACAGCTCCTTTTCAAACATTCATTTTTCCTTCTCATTTTGTCATAAGTCGAACCCGGGTGTGGAAAGCCACGTGTGTCTCTGTGGACCGTTGTTCATTAAAAAAAAAAAAAAAAATGCTATGTGTGGGTGCTAAGAAGTAGCACACAGCCCACATGACACAGGCCCCTCTACTATGGGAATGGAATTAGGAGGCCGCAGGTTAGCTGCCATCCTTGCTTCAGCACCAACCTTCTGCTTTGTTCAGTGAGCCGATCCTCACCGGGCCTCTTCATCTACCAAACTGATGTGGGGTGGGCTGGATGAGAGGCTGCTGAAAATCTGTGATGCTATGAAATGAGACACCTCCCACCGCCACCCCTTACTGTGGCCACCGGGCTTCTGTTTCAACTCTACAAGCTGAGCGTCCCTTTAGACTGACTGTAGATGTAATAGAATTTGTACTTTCTCCAAAATTTAATTACTAGCAGTAAACGATCAATCAATCCATTGATTAACTACTTATCGATCCTCTGCTGACGTGGCTCTGAGACAGTTTGGCTGTACTCGGGAACACAATCCTTTGGTAATTGGCTTATCTTGCTGGGTGCACAGCCTCTGTTAAAAAGGCATTTGGGTCTTGGTAAATGGCTTTTTATCTGAGTCTTTATTTGTCCAGCGTTTTGTGTGTGCACTGAGTTTAGCAGGTAAGCCACAGATGGACTCAGCCACTGTAAGCCAGCGCAATGGGTCCAGGCACTTTATTTTCAATTAATTAATTCATTTTTGAGGCAGTCTCACGTAGCCCAGGATGTCTTTAAACTCTCAATGTTGCAGAGGCTGACTTTGATCTTTATCCTCCGGACTCTACTTCCTGAGTGCAGGGATTATAGGCTCTTGCCACCACACCCAGCCAGCTGAGGGTACTCAAGAAGTCACTTCACTTTCTGCTTCAGTGGCCAACCCTCCACCCCCCCCATCCCCCCCACCCGCCTGCCATAAAACTGAGGTTGAGGCTTCCAGTCTTTAAGGGCTCAAATTCCTTAGCTCTGATTTTAACTCTCTTTTCTACAAACAGTCTCCACTTAAAGAGATGGGACATTTGCATATCAAACACTGCTTCAGGCCCAGGCTGTCCAGACCGGGTCCCGGGGGAAGATGCGGACTAGGTTGGCACTTTGAAGTGTTGACATTATGGGCATCTCCTGTGCTGTGCACAGGCCATAGGGAATCTCCCATTCCCTTTTCCAAATGTGCACTTCTGCCAGGGGTCTACATGGATAAACATGGAGAGAGGAATTTAGGCCACGATTCTTCCCTGCCCAAGTCCTCTATGGTACTGCCCCCTCTGCCATGTCTTCATGCCAGGAAAGCAAGCTCATTTCACCAAACTGGAAGATTCCTTCCCTGTGCCCCTTTGTGAGCTCTAGAGAGTGACAGAGCTTGGTCTTGGAATGACTGTGTCAGGCGCAAGTGTCTTTGGAGCAAGTGGATCGGGAACTACGTGCTACCAAGCACAGAGACATGCTTTTCCATCTGCCCTGCAGTGCAGGCAGGTGTACCTCTCTGACTGCCGCCTTTCTGTCCTCCTCTATGGGGTATTCATACCTCCCTCTGCAGGTTGAATCCAAGTATGTCACTCCTTGTTTCAAAATTTACCCAGGGAGTCCACATTCCAGGCCATGACGCTGGGCCGTTCTACAATCAGCCTTACTAGCCTCACTCCACCTGCTCTTCTGTCCACACACAGCCGTTTCTCTGTCCATAGTGGGGTGAGCACCCCAGTGAATGAATGGGATTAGAGATGAAAGAAAAAGGAGAATCGGGCCGGGCATGGTGGTGCACACCTTTAATCTCAGCACTTGAGGGAGGCAGAGGCAGGCGAGTCACTGTGAGTTCGAGGCCAGCCTTGTCTACAAACCGAGTCCAGGACAGCCAAGGCTATACAGAGAGACCCTGTCTTGAAAAACCAAAAAAGAAAAGAAAAGAAAAGAATTGGGGTATGCCCTACACACGTAAAAACATGAGGTGGGGGTTGAGGAGATGGTTGTGTCAGTAAAGCATGGGCACCTGAGTCAGAACCCTGTAAAAGCTGGGGAGGCAGAGATACAGGGGGAAGCCTGGGGCTTACTAGCCAGATGTTTGGGTGAGCTCCAGGTTCGTCGAGATACCCTGTCTCAAAGGCAATAGTGGAGGCCTTGTGATATGGCTTAGTGGGTAAAGGCACTTGCTACCAGGGCCTGGCAATCTGAGGTCAGTGGCCAGAATCCACATGAGGGAAGGAGAGAACTGACCTATGCCACAGACACCAGTTTCTATTGGTTTCTCAAACAAAGTAGTGTCTTTCACCCAGGCCCCGCCCCCCGCCCCACCCCGCCCCCGCCCCTACCCCAGGGCTTTGGCATGTGGTCCCTGTGCCTGGAAAGCCCTTACCTACCATCTCACCGCAGCCTGGCCCGGCTTTAACTTCAGCTCCTTCTCATCCTTCAGACCCTGCTTTCTTCACCAACTGTTTCTTTCCTGGCCAATTATAGCCCTTGGCCAATCTCGTCCCTCTCACTTCCTTCCTGGTTTCTCCCTGTCTGGCTTATTTTTGTCATGCTTGATCTTAATCCTCTCCCTGAGGAGGCTACCAGCCCATGAGCACTAGGCCCATCGTCTTCTTCTCCAGGTCTAACCCCAGGGTCCAGGCAGTACTTGGCTCTAGAACAGCGTTAGGTAGCTATTGAGTGAATAGATGACCCAGCAGGTAGCACATCCCTCTCACTCACTCACTCACTCACTCACTCACACACTCACGCACTCAGGCAGACCCAACTTAGGCAGATGGTAACCTCAAAGGCCTCTCAGGATGAGATGCCACAGCCAGCAAAACCTTATTCCACAGAGCCAGTGTGAGGACCAGTCGCAGCCCATCTGTCCTCCCTAGTGCCTGCTTTTGCACTGAAGCCCCCGCCATTCAGTGATGACCAGTTGGTTTTGTTTGTTTGTTTGTTGTTTTTTTGCTTTGTTTTGTTTTTGTTTTGTTTTGTTTTGTTTTAGGCCTACACTACACAGCAGGAAGCCTTTTGGCTTTCTCCTTTTATGGGGAATTTTTGCTATAGGACTGACTGTAATTGTCGAATTTGTATCTGGTCCACCTGCTGTGATAGGCCCCAGGACACATAGGCCTTTGGAAATCAATAGGAGTAAACAAACAAATACATTCAGAGGAAAGGGGTCTCCAGAGGAGGGACACTGGAGAGGAAGTGGGAGAACACAGCCCATGCCTAGCTCTCCAGTCTGCAGTTGGGGACCTGCCTCCTCCCCACTAGACCCAACTCCAGGCCTCCTGCTGTGCCCCGGGACCCGCCTTCCTTCACTACAGAGAAACCAAGACTATAATTTCAGTGCTAGCTTGAATGGCTTCATTTCTTTTTATTAACTCCAGCCCTGGGGTTTTAGGCACATCGGCTGTTGTTTGAGCTGCAGGGATCCACTCCCCTCCATTCTCCAGGCTTGGAGGCTTTGAAGCAGCAGAAAGAGCCAGCAAGAGATGGCACCAAATGGCAGAAGAGACCGTGGTGAGACCTAGTCACCCTGTGCAGGAGCCAAAGGAAGGTCAGGAGGAGTGTGGTGAGGACAGGACTTTGTGCCTAGAACCCAGCGCCACCTGGGCACTGGCACAGGTGCCTTCTCGGCTCACCTGCTGGTGTCCTACAATTAGGAAGAAATCTGGCCAGCCTCCCAGGTACCCACTAAGCTATAACATAATGAGGCAAAAAGCAACCAGTGTTGACAAGGTTACCTACACACCTTCATACACATGCCAGGTTTTGCAGGCAGCTCACCAGGCGCCAGAGCTACACAGCTGCTGGCAGGGAGGGGGCTGCTTCAGAATAAAGCAATTCGAGGGTGCTTTACCCTGGAGGGCACTTTACAGAGCCTTGGGAGGCAAGACGTCATGACTAACCGCCCCCCGCCCCCCACCGCCGCATCTGCAGCATAAGCTCCCATGAGAATGGCGACCAGATCCATCTTACCCTTGACTCTGTTCCTTTCCTGGCATGTAGCAGGCATTTTGAGGGGGTGTGTGTGCGGGGGTGGGGTGAGGGTGGGGTGGGGGTGGGTGTGTTTGTGTGTGGGTGTGTACACAGTATATGCACATGGAAGCCAGAAGTTCATGTTGATTGTCTTTTCTCTCAATCACTCATTAAACGCAGAGCTCACTTGTTTGTCAAGACTAGCAGGGGATGGCAATATGTCAGGTGGGCAAGCTATGGGACCCCTCCCGTCTCTACCTCCCCAGCCCTAGGATTATAAGCCTCACTACCAAGCCTGACTTTTTACGTGGGTCACTGGGATTTGAACTCAGTTCCCCATGATTTGTGGGGCAAATACTTTATCTAAACTGAGTGAATAGCTGAGAACCAAAAGAAAGAAGGTAGAGATGATAAAATCCAGGCTCCAGGGTAACTGTAAAATGATGGCACCTACACGAGGTGCCATGAATGCAGGTATGTTGGCTGTGATGCAATCCTGGTGGACTTGTTCCAGCGCCAGAAGCTCAGTGGGCAGCAGACCTGGCACGAGATCCCCTACCTCCTCTAGAAAAAGAACCGGGAACGGAGGCACCATGCTTGTGTCTGGAGGTAGGCCATCTTGTGGGATCAGGAAGAAGCGCTGGAGAAGAGGCAGGGGGTGAGCAGAACCCCCTCTTGGAGTGAGGCTCCTGCCAAGCTTCAATCCACCATCTTTGGAGTGTTGCGGGCAATGCTGCCAGTTAGGTTCTGAGTCAGGGAAGGAGGTGGCTGAGTGAGAAAAAGGCTCCTGTGCAAACAGGAAGAGCACTGAGAATATGCTGGTGCTTCAGCACCCTAGGACAGGAGAACCTGGCAACCCTAATCCTAAAAGGTGTAGGAGCTGAGCAGCCAAAGAATCAGCCTTTACCAACATTGCCCTTTTCTGGGAAGGAACATCCCGGTTCCACTCTGCCCTGACCAGCCACCTCCTGTGGGAATCTGTGTTGCTCTGTGGACCAACCTGTTGTTCTAATTCTGACCCTGGATAGAACCAGCCACCCAGGCCTGGCTGCTAACATCTGCTGATTGCTCGCCTGACATATTGCCATCCCCTGCTGCATTATGGGTTAGTGACCTGTGCCAGCAGTGATCTAGCCACTCCACACCTATCACCACACTTCGTCACGCCAGCCAACCTGAGAAAGGCGGGCATACGACTGTCATCTCGGCAACTCCATCCACATCTGAATCCTTGTCAGAACTGGACACTTCCCTTTGGACTGTGACTTCCTGTAATGGCAGTTCTACAATGCTGTCTTCTGCCCACAGCTCAGGCTCACATTCCCTGCTTCTAAAGCTAAGGTCTTCTCTATGAACTAGAGTGTATCCCAGTCTCCATAGGGCAGGGTAGAAATTGGAAGTGGACTCCGGCTCAGAGCCATGAACGAGGAGTACCAGTGAGAATGAGGTGCTTGAGGGTGGTGGTAGGAGCAGGTTAGCTACCTGGGGCATCAACTACAGCTTGGAGGGACTTGATGAGGAGAGATTCAGGAAGTCAAACTAGGGGACATGACAAAGGCAGAGGCCTGAAGTGCCAGAGCATTGTGTGATGTGAAGGCAGAGGTACGAGGGTCCTGAACATGTGACTTCTCGCTTCACCATAAAAACCACCAACCACTGTTTGCAAGTGCGATTGATCTCAATGCCCTCCAGAATAATACTAGCACTCCTGGTATGCGGATGAGGAAACTGAGGCTGCAGAGACTGGTTGGAGTTCTCAAGTTCAAGAGGAAGCAGGAGCTAGGCTTGATCTTAGGCCTTCTGAAGGTTATGTCATTGCTACATGCCATGCTGAATCCCAGGACAAACATCAAGAAGGCCAACTGGGGTTCTAGAAACAAACAGTTTCAGCATTCATTCCTGATGAAACTTTGTGGCGAATTTGTAACCCATTATTGAAACGTAAAGCTGGGGTAAGGTAGGCAAGAAGCCACTCAGGAAATTTCTGTGGCTCCTAGGAGCTTCCTTGGGCTCTAACTGCAATGATGAAGGAGCCCCAGCCACTGATCTCTGACCACACATCCTTCCTCAGTCTTCCCAACGGACAGTGCAGGAAGCCTCAGCCCATTGGGAGCTGCCATCTTTGTCCCGGCATTAGTTGCGATTATATAAGCTTTTGCCAAGTTGTCAGTATCTCAGAGCCTGGCTTTCTCCCTGTGGCATGTGTAGGCTGGCCCGGCACAAGCCTGGTTTCTGTCCTTCTCTAACACCCTGCTAAGCTTTACATGTGCAATAACTTAGGGTTGCATTTGTGGCTTCATCATTTAGCATCCCACATTCCTGGGCAGCAGGGGAACAGACGGATGGTAGACTAGGGTACCACAGGGAGCTGCCTGAATCCCGGTTTCATGCATCTTGATGTGTCAAGGCAAGATATCCACCCCCCCCCTCCCCCGTGTTCAGTCTTTACCTATGTAAAATGGGAAGAAACAATGACAGTCAGGTAAAACTTCAGGGCAGACTAACCAGGAGGCTGATGAAGCTCAAATTTCAGAGCCTTCTATTTGCACTGACCCATCTCAATACCCTATTTTTTTTTAAAGAAAATTTCCCAAATCATTAATAATTCAGTCCCTCAAACCTGGATCATTCCTGCCCATCTAAGAGCTAATGGATCTGTAGCAGACGCTTAGGCCAATGAGTCTCTTACTCCAGACATGTAGGAAATGCTAGGTGTGGTGATGTCATCACTATCCTCACGCTGCTGAGGAACCCTCACTTTACAAAGGAGAAACTAGACCTTCAGAATGTTATTTGGCTCACCCACACATAACTGCTCAGAAAAAGAACAATTCCCCACCAGGGGGAGGTGAGCAGACAGCAGAGTCAATGTCAGGCCCTACTCCCCTTCCTAGAGGACCCACAGGAAGACTAAGCTGCCTATTGGCTATATCTGTTTGGGGGGCCTAGCCTCGGTCAAGTCCATGGATGGTCCTTGGTTGGTGCTTCAGTCTCCACAGGTACTCCTGGACCTTAGCTAGATGGCTTTGTTGGTCTTCCTGTGGAGCTTCTGTCCCCTCTGAGTCCTTCTATCCTATCTCCCACTCTTCCACCAGACTTCCTGTGCTCTGTCCATGTTTGGCTGTGGGTCTCTATGTCTGTTTCCATCAGCTGCTGAGTGGCACCACTCAGAGGACAGCTATCTCCCCAGTCCACAGGGGAAGACGATGCACTAAGTCTTGATGTGACTTGATATGCTGGTGGGGGGGGGGGTTGGGCTCCCTTGCTCTGAGGAGTAGGGGAAGGGGAATAGGGGGAACAAGGAGGGGGGGGGGCCAGAAGGAGAGGAGGGGCTATGACTGGGATGTAAAGTGAATAATAATAATAATAATAATAATAATAATAATAATAATAATGACAATAACAATAACAACAACGACATTAATGACAATAACAATAACAATAAAAGAAAATTTCTCCAATGATCTCCTTTGAGACATCAGAGAGTAAAGCCAGTTCTTCCTTGGCTTCAAGGGATTTCCACTCCAGTTTGAGAGAACTGACACCCATGAGGCTGAGAACAGCCATATACAACTCAGGACACTTTCAGAGTAGCCTGCAGGCTCAGAGAGGGAGGTCTCAACCAAGACTTTATGAAGGAAACAGGAACATGGCTGAGATGGGCAGTGGCTGGCCTGGCAGCCATCAGATAGTGCAAATGAGGGGAGCATTAGGAAAGATAGAAAGTGGGGCTAGATCTGGGGGCCCTAGCTCAGCAGACAAGCCACAGTGGCTGTTGACTGGGAGGGCTCAGAAGATACCGTGAAAGAGACAGAAGACACTCGGGACTGCTTCTTCGATGTGGATAGACGGGGCTGTGAGCTCCACAGGTGTAGTGCATGGGCCTGCTCTTTGTGAGGGCTTGAGGCCTTGGAAAGTGCCAGAGCTCTCACCATTGTACATCTTAATCAGGTTGTAAATCAAACCGTTAGGAAACCTTCTGTGGGACCCACTGAGTTCTCAAATGCTGTGCCAACAACTGCCTGCACTCCCTCCCCACTTATGAACTATCCGTCAGCCCCAGGTCCAGTTTCTCTTCCTAAATTGGGGTGAATGTTACAGAATACTAGATACTTCTTGCCCATGGCCTTGACACCCCATAATTGAAAAGCAAGACAGAGGCAGTGTTGCCTCTATTTTTACAGGAGGGAAACTGAGTTTACCAGAGCTTTGGTGGTTTGGCCTATGTCACATGGTGGAGAGGTGTCAGAAGGACACTGCAAAGCAATCTTGCCATTTTCATCCACCATGATTCATACATGTACTTATTTATATAAATTGATGAATAAATAAAAATATCTTCTCAGAATGACTGTCACCAGCCAGTGCTTCCTTAAGTGACATGGCTGTGGGTTTGGTGACCGGCCTGCCATATTCCCTGATGGCCCCAGCCCCTGCTTCTCTACAAGCCGGGCTAAATGTGAGCCCCTGGTTGCACGACTCGAGGGCCCATTATTTCCTCTCCACACCCTTATCCTGTCACTGTCCTCTCTTCTGGCATCTTGGAACCTCTCCCTCTCTTCCTAGGCCCTGCCAGCCCTCCTCCTGTTGCCTGGAGTCTGGGCACTTTCCGGGATGCACTGTTGTGTATCAAATGCTCACTGCTGGTGTTGAGCTGAGTAGCCGGATAGCCTGCCTCACTGTAACTTGTTCCACCTCAGTGGCAACACCAGCACTCTGTGGAAGAGCAGAGGAGGATCAATGTTTCAGCCGCGCTATAAATAATAGACTGGGAAGGATGTTGTGTAAGCGCTGCTCTGGGTTTTGCCAGGAGGTATGTTTTCCTTCCTTCTTTCTTTCTTTTTTTTTCCCCCTCCCCTTGCCTCCCTCCCGAACCCTTCTTGATTCAGTCCAAGACAGAATGCCTCCCACCAGGGATCAGAGAAAACAGCTCCACTCCAAGGGAAAGGGAAGATTAAACTGTTGAAACTAAACAAATCAATCCTGCAGGGAAAGGCCAGGGGAGGGGAAAGCTGGCCTGGCCGCACACTTGGCAGTGTTACGAACACTGTATGAGAAAGAACCTTCTAGAAGAAGGTCCCAGTTCCTCTGGTCAGGGGTAGCAAGGGCAGGAGACGGACAGAAAGCCCCCCTGAGAAGGGGCTGCTTTGGAAAGGAGAGTTGGGGCAGATTTTAGTCCTAAAACTTTATTGCAGCCTGGCAGGTGGATGACTTCCCAGAGATGAGTGCATTAAGTTCTGCTTTCAGGACTCAGGGACGGTGATAGAGGATCATCCCAAGATGGGGGAGCCTGAAAGCCAGGCAGGAAACCAAAGGCAGGAAGTCAGAGGCAGAGCCTAATATGTGGTGAATGTAAGAGCCACGCCTGAACCCAGGTGGGGCCAGGTGGAGCTGACAATGGAGAGGTAAACACCAAGGTGGAGTAAGTAGGCCAAGTCTGCTACCTACAAGGGTATCAGAGGTGCATCAGATGGCCCAGGTGCCACATGTGCAGGTCTTTAGCTGAAAGATGCCTCAGGTTTCCTGCTCCTCTGGGCCTTCATGGTGCTCGTCCTCATTCAGATGCCCTCATTCGGATACTGCAGTGCATGTGCCAAGCAAGGGCAAGAACCACAAGAGCGCCATGGCTTTCTAGGTGGACAGTTATTGATGTGCTTGCTGTCTGGCAAGCTCTTGTCTAGGAATCATCTGAGAAGCTTATTTTTTAAATTCAGATTATCTGTCCCCGTTCCAAGCCTTCAAACTTTGAGGGTGGTCCAAGCACCTGCATTTTAAATAACACATTTCATAGGTATGTAAATTATAATATGAGTTTTGTTTGTTCTCACCCCCCACCCCCCATCCCCGGTACTGGGGATTGGATTCAAGGTCTCCTGCATACTTGACAAATATTCTACCACCGAGCTACACCTGAAGCCCATTGTCCTTTGTTTAAAGACGCATCTTGTTTTGTAGTCATCTCAGCCTCCCCTGGGCTGGGGTTCCAGGCCCGCATCACCAAATCCATCTGATTTATATGAGTTTTGACAACTCTAGTTAGGAGCTGATTTTGGTGACTTTGGTAGGAAAGGAGCTTGCTGGAGAAAGGCCCCTCTCACCCCCTATGAGAGCCAATACCTCTGGGCAGTGTAGTAGTGACCGTGTCATAACCCAAAAGTATTGACTGAGTGCCCACTGGGCATATGTGATGCTTCAGTGGGGCTGCTGCCTGGAGCCACAGGTACCATCTTAAGGTAGAAGATCTCCGAGGATTCTCCAACCGACAAAAGAGCTTCTTCCCACCTCCTCAGCGCACTGAGAGGGAGTCACGCCCACTGAGAGGGAGCCACGCCCATGCTGACTAGCTATCGGTCCTGATTCTGCCTAGGAGCTCAGGAGCCATGTCTCTTCACTCCGTAAGGCAGCCCTTCAGATTTTGAATATGTCACATTCCCCAAAGCCTCTTCCTCTGATCGTGAGCTTCCGTGAAAGGAATAGATGGGTTTCTGGCTGCTGCTTGCCCCTGTTTCAGCCTCCCCTTATGATGATTCTCCTTTAAGAAACGATACTTTGTTCCTGGTGGCCAGCAGGAGAGAGGACCTATGTAGAACCTCTCTTTCCCTTCCTTGAAAATGACCTAACCTTTGTTTGCCTGCACAGAGGTCTGTAGAGGAGGAAATCTGGGTCCCCAGGATAGATATGGGTGTTGAAGCTCTTCTAAGAGGAGCAAGAAACAGGTTGTGTACATACCATTTGCAAATACTCCTTACTGCTGAGGCCTCTATGGCCAGTATCTGGCCTTAGAGGGCCTTCAGCCTATAGGTTGTCCAGCCCATGCTAGGAGGGACCAACTCTCTCTGATCTCTATCCTGGCACTCTTCCACACAGACCAAGTCTACATGACTAGGACTCACCACCTGACGACACCTGCAGCTCCTCTCTCCTTCAAGGTGGGGAAAGAAAATGGCCCAAAAAGGTCCTAGGGTGGAGACAACCCACAGAAGTGACCATGCACAGGATCTAGTTGTACCTCACTGACCATAGGAAGGGACATAGGAGAAGAGGTCTTGGGGGAGCAGGTGGCAGACGCAAGGAAGAGGATCTGAGTGGTGGCATTTGGGGCTGATTGCTGGGGAGACAGTCTGAGGCCGGGGAGGCCTCATTATAATAATTGTATCCTTCCCCTGCAGTTACGACCTTGCAAGTGTAACTTGATGTTTGTAATGAGCCCTAATTAGACAATCACCAAAAGTCACAGTGAGTAGAAAGAGTGTAAAACCCAGCCAGCGTGTGCCCGGGAGTCACCGTTCAGCGCACCTGTTATGTACTCAGCTCTCTCTTCCCGCGGGGCAGGAGCCCCTGGGAAGGCCTTTGTTGCCATGGCTGCCGCCTCTGCTGCCCTGATGCTACCCTGTGGTCCTCTGAGGCCCCTCTCTGGCTCCTAGATCTTGGGTCTCCCTTCTGACACATTTGGAAGGATTGCCTGCCCCATTTGAGTCCTGGGGTCACTGCCCCTGAGAAACTTGAACACAACCCTTGGGTTCTAGGTCTCAAGGATCTAGGTCTAGGCCAGGACAGCCTGGAACCTTCTTGAACCTGGAACAGTGGGACCAGGCATCTTTGTCAGTTTCTCTGTGACAGGCAAGGGGGAAGTGACATAGGATCTTATTACTTAGCTAAGACTGGCCTAGAACTCTGTGTAGCTCATGCTCACCCCAAACTCACCATCCTGACTGCACCCCAAGTGTTAGCATTACACACCCCATTCTTTGTAACTAGCTCTAAGAAAGCATCAAACTTGTGCCTCTTCGGCATTAACTTCCCACCAATGGGATCATGGTGAGTAACTCAAAGGGACCCCTGTTGATGGGATGTTAGGCACCAAATGCATATAATGGGGCAGAAAGATATGCAGGGGCTAGAGATCATTATCAAACTCAGGAGGCTACATCACATGCCCTTACACCCATCCCGCCTTGCTTGGATATTCTGCATGAAGGGGGCCCCCTAATTTAATCCTGTACTGGCAGTGTACACGGAGCACCTGGTAATGCCAATGCTGGAAGTGGAGCCCTGACCTTCTCAGCAGCTGGGCCCCCTGTTCCCAGAATGAAGATAGCTCTGATGTTTACAACATTTACATTTTAATTAAAATCCTTTTGGAGTCTCTGGAGTTCCCATGAATCCATTAGTCCATACTCCTGCCTCCCCTGCTACAGAAAATGGTTCAGAGGATGAACGCCATGCTAAGACTTTTCCAGATGATCATACGGCTCTCCTGGAGAGCCAGAGAGAATGAGGGAACTTAAGATTGCAGAATCAAGCTTGTCAGTTGTCAGAGGAGGAAACTAAGGCATGGATGTAGACGTCATTGGCCCCGGAACATGGAGACTATGGTAGAACTAGACTTCTGGCTCACGTCTGGCTCTTCGGTGATACTTTTAACTTTAGATCTGACTCTGGCATTTTCCCTAAATAGAAAGCATGGTGAAAACAGGCTATTGGTTGCTTCAGCGTTGCCTACCTTAGATCTTGATAGTCTGAGCTCAGTCCAGGGAAGGGACCAGAACTCCAAAGCAGAAGATGCTACTCATGAGGTTTGATGGCTTCCTGCAGCCTGTATCAGGGCAAGAGGGAAGGAGAAGCAGGGAAGGATGACAGGGAAAGAGAGAGGGTTCCGGGGTGAGGTTAGAAAAGAGTGTGGAGAACACACACAGCAGGCAAGTTGGGGAGCTCCAATGGGGTTCCCATCTTCCCCCAGAGTCAAACCCAGTGGCCTCCTCCACCTGCCTTGGGCAACTACATCATCTCATGTCAGTCAAGACCTATGCTTGAACACTGACAACATCTCACGGAGGATCTGATGGCTGTTTGGAAGAGTAGATCAGACAACTGGCCCTGACTTGGTTAACCATGTGGCTTTGATCAGACACTCCACCTCTTTGGTCCTCGTTACTTATTGTTAGATGAGACTAGTGTTGGTGGTCCTATAGTCCACAGCCAGGTTTGCACTACATCCTCGTGAAAGTGTCCATTGATGGAAGAGTGCTGTGACAATGAAACTTCATGTGTGATGGGCAACCAGAGAGCCTCTTCTATTCCATTCACCTCCAGGTTCAAAGGGAGCATAACTAGGCACCAAAGAAAAATGACATCCATCCATTAGCCGCTAGGCAGAGCTACATTGAGCTTGGCTCACCTTACACGACAGCTACTCAATCCAGGAACTCTAGAAAAGAGTCAGTTCTTGGGGCTAAGAGAAAAGCTGTCTGGAGAGTCAGAAAGGATGGTGGTCAGATGCGAGAACCTCTATCTACAGCTCCGATTATAGACTGGGGAATCTGGAGGTCAGGACTAGACACAGACTGGAGGTTAGGGCAGGCAGGTGGGCTAACACCCTATTGTCACCCCATGACACAAGGGCACCCAATTCACGAGTCTCTGCTTCGGCAATTAAAGTAAGGGGGTTTAGGATGCTGAGAGATGGAGATGTGATATGCTTCATTCATTTCCTGTGGGTGGGCTAGTTCATAGGCAAAGAAATCTGAGGCAAGTGGGAAAATGTTTATTATCATACTTGCTCTAGCTTATGTCACTCTTTTAAGGTGTTACCTCTTTGTTGCTCCAGGTCAGCTATTACCTTGGGCCCTTTGGTAGAGCCAGTTTTTTGTTTTTTGTTTTTTTTCTTGAGGCATGGATCATAGCCTATGGCACACACTTCCTCATAACTATCAGACCCATCCAATGACTGATATCTGCACCATCTTGGATCCCACCGTGAAGCTTACAGGGTTTTAGTTCTTATTCCACTGCTGACCAGCAACATTACTTTAGGCCAGTTTCCTAGTCTATTTGAGCTTCAATCATTCTATAGAAGTGGGTCAGGAAACTAGGTAAATAGCTCAGATGGTGGGACCTCATGAGGCTGAGAAGCTTCTGTAAGGCAGGTGACACTGTCAAGAGAACAAAGCGACAGCCTACAGACTGGGAAAAGATCTTCACCAACCCTACATCTGACAAAGGTCTAATATCCAAAATATATAAAGAACTCAAGAAATTAAACACCACCAAACCAAATAACCCAATTGAGAAATGGAGCTTGGAACTAAACAGAGAATTCTCAACAGAGGAATATCAAATGGCTGAGAAACACTTAAAGAAATGCTCAACCTCCTTAGTCATCAGGGAAATGCAAATCAAAACAACTCTGAGATTCCATCTTACACCCATCAGAATGGCTAAGATCAAAAACTCAAGCGACACCACATGCTGGCGAGGATGTGGGGAGAGAGGAACACTCCTTCATTGCTGGTGGGAATGCAAACTAGTACAGCCACTTTGGAAATCTATCTGGTGCTATCTCAGAAAACTGGGATTAGGGCTTCCTCAAGACCCAGCTATCCCACTCCTTGGAATATACCCAGAAGATGCTCCAGCACACAACAAGAAAATTTGCTCAACCATGTTCATAGCAGCCTTATTCATAATAGCCAGAACATGGAAACAGCCTAAGTGTCCCTCAGTAGAAGAATGGATACAGAAACTGTGGTACATATACACTATGGAATACTACTCAGCTATTAAAAACAAGGAATTCCCGAAATTTGTGGACAAATGGATTGAGCTAGAAATGATCATAATGAGTGAGTTAACCCAGAAGCAGAAAGACTCAAATGGTATATACTCACTTATATCTGCATACTAGCCCAAGGGGCATGTCCCACGAAAGCCTTCACTTACCAGGAAACTGGGACAGAGGGAAGGACATCCTATTGGGACTCTAGATGAGAGAAGCATGGGAGAATAGCAAAGTAGAAGGATCCAGAGGGTCCTAGAAACCTACAAGAAGAACATTATGATAGGCAGATTTGGGCCCAGGGGTCCCACTCAAACTAAGGCACCAGCCAAGGACAATACAGGCGGTAAACTGTAAACCCCTACCCAGATCTAGCCAATGGACAGAACATTCTCCACAGTTGAGTGGAGAGTGGGGTCTGACTTTCACACGAACTCCGGTGCCTCATATTTGACCATGTCCCCTGGAAGGGGAGACCTGGTGGCACTCAGAGGAAGGATAGCAGGTTACCAAGAAGAGACTTGATACCCTATGAGCATATACAGGGGGAGGAAATCCCCCTCAGGAACAGTCATAGGGGAGGGGAATAAGGGGAAAATGGGAGGGAAGGAAGAATGGGAGGATACAAGGGATGGGATAACCATTGAGATATAACAAGAATAAAGTAATAAAAAATAAAAGAAAATAGCTCAGATGGTAAAGCACTTGATGGTTAAGTACCCTTATACGTATGAGGACCTGAATTCGATCCCCATAGCCCATGTAAAGAAGAAAAAAAAGCATAGTGGTGTGTGCTTGTAATCTCAGTGCTGGGGAAGTGGAGACAGGTAGATCCCTGGGACTTGCTGGCCATCCAGATTAGTCTAATTGGCAAATTTTAAGCCAGTGAGAAAGTCTATCTCAACAAGAGAGAGTAGGAGTTCCTGAGGACCAACACCCAAGGTTATCCTATAGCCTTTCCTGGCTCCTGTACACATGTGAACACATACACACACACACACAGCGGGGGGAGGGATGGAGGAGTTTATCATTAAAATGGGGGATAACCATAGCTCTTGGGCATGGATGGACAAACTGCAGGCTCAGACCATTTGATGCTATACATTGCATATGCTCTAAAGACTTTAGGCTTGGGAGGAACACCATGGTAGCTCCTTGCTTAAAAGTAGGTCTACCGGCTTTACACACTCTTAGGCATATACCCAAAAGATGCTCTACCATACAGCCAGGACACTTGCTCAACTATGTTCATAGCAGCCTTATCTGTAATAACCAAAATCTGGAAAAAAAATCTAGATATCCCTCAACTGGCGAATGGAAAAAGAGACTGTGGTACATTTGCACAATGGAACACTACTCAGCTATTAAAAACAAGGAAATCGTGAAACTTGCAGGCAAGTGCATGGAACTAGAAATGATCGTCCAAAGCAAGGTAACTCAGACTCAGAAAGTCACACATGGTATGTACGTACTCATAAGTAGACATTAGCCAAATAGTACTATGTGTATAGCAGGATAAACGTGCTACAATTCACAGACTCAAAGAGGATAACTAGCAAGGAGGACCCAAGGGAGGATGCTTAAATCTTACTGAGAAGTGAAAATAGAATATACAGTAGAAGTGGTTGAAGAGAGGGAAAAAGATAGGAGAAGGAGAGAAATGAGGGTGAAAACCAGACCTGGGGAGAGCAGGGGTGAGAGGATAGAGGTCCTACAGAGAAAAGAGAAACTATGGGTGGGAGCATCTCTGTGACAAACTGGAGACCTAAGACAGGGTAGGCTTCTGGGAGGATATGGGTGTGATTCTAGCTGAGACTCCTAGTCGCAGGGGCCATGGTGTCTGAAAAGGATACTCTCTAACTAGACAGAACTCCTAATGGAGGAAGAGGAACACCAACACACTCACAAAAATTTCTACACAAAATTTACCCTGCCTACAAGATGTGGAGGGATAAAGATAGAGTAGAGATTGAAGGAATGTTCAACCAGTTCCTGGCCCAACCTGAGACCCACCCCATGGGAGAGTGCCAACCCCTGACACTATTAATGATATTCTGCTATGCTCACAGACTGGAGCCTAGCATAACTGTCCTCTGAGAGACTCCACCCAGTGGTGTATGGAAACAGATGCTGAAACTCACAGCCAAACATTGAGCAAAGCGTAGGGAGTCTTATAGAAAAGTGGTGGTGGGGGAGATGGGGATGGGAATAGAAGGACCTGGAGATGACAGGAACGCCACAAGAAGACCAACAAAGCCAACTAACCAGGACCCAGAAGGGGCTTGTGGAGACTGAAGAACCAGTCAAGGACCATGCATAGGTTGGATTTAGACCTATTACACAGATGTGGCTGATGGGCAGCTCAGGCTTCGTGTGAGTCTCTTGGTAAGGGGAGCAGGGGCTGTCTTTGACAAGAACTCTGTTACCTGCTTTTTGATCACTTTCCTTCTGGCGGGGGCTGCCTCACTGGGCCACAGGGGAAAAGGACATGCTCAATCCTGATGCAACTTGGTGAGCTGGGTGGATGGGTGGGGCTCCCCTTTTTTGAAGATTATGGGAGGGAGGAAAGAAAGGGTGGGACTGGGAAGAGAGGAGGAAGGGGGCTATGATTGGGATGCAAAGTGAATAAATAAATTAATAAATGTTCTTAAAAGTGGATCTAAAAGGAGGGCTGCTTCCATCTTTTGCTGTAAAGCCAGATGGCTACAGTTGCACGACTTTGTTGTCAGTGAGCAGGCAGTTCACGATAGAAGGCATTGTTCTCAAGGAGTCAGCTCATGGGCCCTCAGTCCAGCTGGCATCCTGAGACCAAACCTAGCTTAACACCGTAAAGTGACACTGCCAAACAGCCTTGGTCTGCACCTGTGCTGGTCCACCACACACACAGAGTCAAGGAATCTTCGACATAGGGCTTGCGAGGTAGGGGAACACCTCTCTCTCATCTCTCTCAGCAAGCAACAAAGAGGATAGTGTTTCCATGAAACGACACCCAGCAGACTGTTTGATGTTCACAGCCCCAGAATTTAAGAGTTCAAATGTGGCCTTGAAAGGTCACAAGTCCTAGCTCCTCAAAGCCACTCTCTCCCTCTGCCATCCACTACTGTCTCTCTGTGTTCTACCAGCTTTCAAAATGCAGGAACAGACCATTGACAGTTGCAAATAGAGTCTGAAAAGTGAGTCCCCATCTATGTAACAGGATGAGACTGTTTTGCTAGTGACCTAGGATTAGTGGGTCTCTGACATGGAACATTAAATTCAACTTCGAGCTTTTTGGCAGCAAAGGCAAAATGGAAATATGATTGTTATGTGGGTGTCTGACAGGAGGACTTGTGGCAGGAGAGACATGCTTTCTCCTGGTACTAAATTTTAAAGCAAGCCACATTCATTTATTGTGCAGGGACAGTGACCCTGGTAGCAGTGGCTTTGTTTCTGTTTCCCTTTCTTACTCTCCTACCTTACAATTCAGGAGCCCATACAGCCTCTAGGGGCCTTCCCTGTCCGGTCACTGTTCTGTTTCTTCCCTGAGGAGCCCATTGGTTTCTGGTGTGCCTGAAGTCATAGGGAGCCATGTTCCCTTTGAAATCCCAAGAGTTTTCTGAGAAGGAAAGCAAACACGTTTGGGAGAAGGGTGGTGAGGTACACAGCAGAAGCACCCCCTTGAAGCTCTGGGGATTGCTGGGCCTGGTGAGGGGTGAACATGCTAGATGAAGTACATGTGCCCATCATGAGTGCCACACCCTGTAATGGCCACTTGCTCCCATCTCAGTGCAGATGGATTTCCCAGCCCCAGCAGCTAGTGTGAAGACCTCTGGGCAGGATTCAACACCTAACCCTAGTCCTTTTTAGTTTCCTCTTAGAGCAATGGGTACTTGTTCCTTTATGCCTGTAACTAGCCAATGGCTAGACCACTGTCTAATGAGCTCCAGTTTCTTGGGGAACTCTGGGACATCGGAGGACCTCAGATGCCTCGGGCTTCCCCATGCACTGGGCTGGATGTGGTCTGGACATGTTTCCTTTGTGTTCTTTGGAGCCTCAGTGTGGTGAATTAGCACACAGACCCCAAGGTCTGGGTTCAAAACTCTGCTCACTTCTAACTTAGTTTTGTGTCCTTGGAAAATTTTAATTCTTCTAAGCCCTATTCTTTTAATTTATAAAGAAAAATATGAGACAGGTAGAATGTGCCTATAATTCTAGCACTTGAGAGTGAGACTCAGGCAGGAGGATTCCTGTGAGTTTTTGAAAGCCTGTCTCAAAAAATCAGGAAATGAATGAGGGAAGGGAAGAAGAAAGAAAGGAAGGAGGGAAGGAAGGAAGGAAGTTACAGTAACTTTGTGTAGCTAGGTAGATCCAAAGGTACTTAGATGAATATTGCCCCATCGTCCTTGGCACTGCTATGTGAAGTCTATGTAAGCCATTCCTAGCATTATATCCCATCCTAGGCTCTTGATGGTGAATTTTACAGCCGATGGTATTAGGGTTTAGAGCTAAGTTCCTTGTCAAAGGTCACACCATGGTTACATGGAAGGACAAGACTTAATCCAGGCCCACCTTACAACAGACCCTGTGCCCTGTTGACCACACCTTGCCGCCCCACATACCATTCTGACTATGAAAGTAGAGGTCCCACTATCTGAGGCAGTGACACAGCACATTCTCAGTGACTATAACATAGAGCTGGAGTCTCTCTTGGTGTGATGTGTAGAGGCTGGACCAACCCCAGCCTCTACGACTAAAAGAACTGGGGCTGTGCTATGACTGGGCTCTTCCTATACCCAAGTTTCATAAAATATGCCTCCTCCCCAACATTTTCACAGTAAGATTAAGCAACACCCCCAGTCATCAGCACCCAACATAAGTGTGATCTAGAGCTGAACTCAACTTGAACAGGGGCTAAGGCCCTTGCTTGAAATGGCTGTCCGTTATCATCAGGTTTCTGGATGCCTGGAGGGCTGTGGGAGCACCAGGGCTCTGAGCTGAGTCCTGAAGAGCCTGAGATTCAGCTTGGACTTTTTACCAAGCTGACTTTCTTTCACATCCTTTCTCCACTACTTACTTAGACACGATACTTAACCTCTCTGAGCCTCAGCTTCCTCATCCATAACATGAAGATGATCACATGTGTCCAGAAAGCTTGGATCATAGGGAAATGAGAGCTGCTTGCTGGCAGAGTGGTCATTACCATGATCATACCTCACTGCCTACTGTCTCAGAACTCAAAGCCCTTCTCTCTGGAGCCAGCCCTCTTCTGTTTGCCTATATATCTTGAGTACACTGAAGACCCTTAAGCTTGGTAGAGAAGCTCTCCTTGCAGGTGGACCCCAATGTCAGGGTATTAAGATGGCAGCTGGGGCTGCAGAACTCTTGTGAGCTGAAGCTGTGCCCAACCGTGGCTGCATAGTTGGCAGTCCTGGATCAACCTTGGCCTGGGTACTCGGGTTTGGGAAGGGCAATGTGCTGACAGCTGATGTAACATCTGGACACTTGGCATTAGGGCTGAAAGGCAGGCATGGGTGAAGGGTTGTCCATTTGGGGGGAGTTGGAGACATCTGATTCCATGTTTTACAGTCTGGGGTAGAGATGAGGAGAACCTTCATTCTAGGCACCCCAGCATGGCGCCCAAACTATGAATGACACCACTAACTCCACTACTGTTGAACCTATAAGATCAGGGCTCTCCGTGCTGCCGGTAGGCCTTTGTTGGTGGGTGAGAGGTGGGCATACCTCTACCTTAGGAGGAGCAGAACTATCCTAACTGTACTCCAGCCTGATCTCTGACGCCTCCTCCACCTTAACAGTCTGCAGGAAGATGATCCCATAACTCAAGGAAGCCAGAGCTCCCCAGAACAGTGACACCTTGGCTGTAAATCTTGTCCATTTAAATAATGCCTCTAGTCCTACTCCTGCCCTCCATCCTCATCTCTCCCAAAGCTCTTGGGAAGCAGGAATGAATCACTCCCCACCTCACAGAGGGATCAATAGAGACAAGAAGAAAGGGATGCTTCCAGGGCCACAGGACAAACTGGTGGTGTATCCACGGGGGAACCCACAGCTTCCAGTGCCAGGTCCCTGCCCTCTTTCCTCTTCATATTCTGTAACAGCTCACCCACATTAAATGTACAAACCAATGGCTTTTAGTGAATTCACAGATAATGTGCAATTGTCACCACGGTCAATTTTAGAACCTTCCCATCACCTCTGAAATAACCCTTTACCTGTTAGCTAACACCCCCTCTTCCGCCCATGTGGACTTGCTGATGAGAGACTCCTATCAGTAGCACATGCAGCCTATTTTATGTGGTCTTTTTGCCTGAGATTTCTTCGCTCAGCAAAATGTTTTTCAAGATCCATCCATATTAGTACTCATTCCTTCCAATGGCCAAACAATAATCCTTTGATGGTTGTGCTACCTTTTGGGTGTCTATGCATCAGCTGATGGACATTTTGCTTCTTTTGGCCTTTTGTCTATTATGAATGGTTCTGCTATAGACATGCATGAACAAAGTTTTGTTTTTCTGTGTGTGTATGTGTGTGTGTGTGTGTTAGAGGGGAGGAGTATGTTTTTATTGCTCTTTGGTCTGTACCTAGAAGTGCCGGGTCATGTGTTAGCTCTATAATTAACCATTCCAGGAGTCACCAGACTGTTTTTCCAAAATGGCTTCATCTGACATTATCAGCGGCAGTGAATGAAGTTTCCAGTTTCTCCTCGTCCTTGTCAATGTTAATGTTCTCTAAGATGCTCACTTAGCTTATGGCCAGGCTAAGGACTTATGGACTTATTGGTCCATGGCCGTTTCAGAAAAGCCTTATCATCCCCGTGTCTCCCTGAGCCTGTGTCTTTAGAGTCTGTGCAGGAACATCTACCTTTGAAAGGATGCTGTGACTCTCCTACCAGACAAAGTCAAGGTAATACTTTGAACTTCTGAATGCAGTAACAGATGTGTGGGGTCTGGTTGGCCATACTTTTGTCAGTGATGGAGCCCAGGCTTGGGCACTTGAACGCTATCCATGAACTGGAGCAAGAGGTCTGACCAAGTGGGTGAGCCAATTCTGCTGCAGACTGTCTGAAGATTTTCTAGTGTCTTGAGCCCATTTTTCTTCCTTGTCCTACCTCTGGATAAAGGCTAGGACAGAGAGAGACCCTGGTCCAATAACTGGACTGAGAGAACAGCTACAACTGTAAAGAAAAAAAAAAATCACCGTGCTAGCTGAATGTGGTGATCCCAGCACTTGGGAGGCTGAGGCAGGAGAATTATAATAAACCCTAGGCCAGGCTGGGCTACAATATGGTGATATTCTATCTGTCTCAAATAAACATGAAAGCAGGTGAACAAAGAAATGAGAACAAAGTACTGTGAACTAAGGCATCTGTCAAATATGTCAAAGTCTGGGCTTGCATACTACACTGCGTTCATATGCCCATCAGTCACAAGGCCGACCTTCCAGGGTTACTTTCTGCCTGGAAAGGCATGTAAGGCCCCAGGATACTCACTTCTGCCCTTTCTCTCAACATTGTGGGAGGGAATCCTCACTGCTTGGGCTTTCCCAGCTTGACAGTGCAGCACGGCTTGTGTCTGTCTGTCTGTTCTGGAGAACTCACTCAGACCTAGCACTGTGGGTTTACTCTGAGCCTGCAAGTGCCTACTAGGCTCAATCAAGTGTCTTTGGTAACTCTGACAAGTCATCCACTCCATCTTTGATACTCTGCACATTCGTGTACGCATACACACACACACACACACACACACACACACACACACACACACACACACACACACACATTTTAAACAGAACAGCACAGAAGGATTCAGACTCCCAGTTCAGCCATATGACTTTGCCTCAGGAATGTGTTCAAGGCTCTGAGAGAGGCTCACACAGGCCTCTCCATGAGTCTGGGGTGATCTCTTCTGACTCTCTAGCTTCCTGTCCTGAGCAGGGCAAGTGAGGAAGGTTCTTACAGCACCACAACTGCTTCTCTTGAGCATATTCATCTATTCTCCATGCCTTCTGAATGCCATGATTACAACCTGGGACCATCCACAAGATGGGCTTCCTCTTCCTGTGGTCTTTAACAGCCACTAACACCAGCCTTTTTCATAGGTGGGATGCTTGAATCCAGAAACTGCCAATGCTGGCAGTGTCTCTGAGTCTCCTGTGGACTGTTCCTACACATTCCCAGGCCCACTCTGGGGATCCAGAGTCTATGGACCCTGGGCAGGGGCTGTGAAGCTATGCTTCTTGAAAGCCCTCAGATGTGGGGTGGGATGTTGTTTATTGGGTAGAGTGGGTACCTAGCATGTACAAAGCCCCGCATTGGACCCCAAGTACTATGTAAAGTAAGCATGATGGTGCATAATAATGCTATTGTCCCAGGACTTGGGAAATAGAGGCAGAAGGATCATAAATTAAAGGTCCCCAGGAACAATAGCGCACACCTTTAATCCTGGCACTTAGGAGGCAGAGGCAGGCAGATCTTGGTGAATTTGAGGCCAGGCTGGCTATGTTGTTTCAAGCCAGCCAAGGAGATATATTAAGTCTCTCTCTCTCTCTCTCTCTCTCTCTCTCTCTCTCTCTCTCTCTCTCTCTCTCTCTCTCTCTCACACACACACACACACACACACACACACACACACACACACACACCAAAAAAAAAAAAAAAAAAGGAAACAGAAGTTTAAGACAAATGCTGGCTAAGTAGCAAATTGGAGGTCAACCTGGGACTGACTCTGTCTTTAAAAAGAAAGCCAGAAAGAGGGAAAGAAAAGAAGGAAGAAAAGGTCAGTAAAGGTCTCTGCCCTGGTTTGTTCCCTTCTTCCATAAATGAAGAGACTGACATCCCATGAGGTGTTATCAGCTTTTCCAGGCAGCCAATGCTAATCCAGCTCTGTTTCTAGAACATTCTACCAATTAAAAGGGAAGCAGGTTGAGCCAGTCGAGAGATTCTGATGAGATGTGGTCCAAAAAGGCTTTACAGAGGCAGGTGCTGGAGCCTAGTCTAATTCAGACCTCAAACCAGCAGGGAAAGAAACAGCTTTGCAGGCCAGTGGAGCAAAGGTCTCCAGTTGATAATTTCTTGTGTCCGTCCAAGGAGTAAGAACTACAGACAGGTCCAGAAAAGCAGACTGGGAACAAATTGGAGACCAGAGAACTTATATATTATTCAAAGGCATTGGGGAAGGTGTTCCTAGCTAGCTGGTGGTATTTCTGAGGCATTTACTCTAAAAAATGAAGAAAGCCTGTTAGTTCAACAGGCTCTGCACAGTTCAGAGAGATAGTTGATGAAGGGCCAGTCAGGAGAGAGCCCATGTTGATTGCAGGAAGAACAAACCTGGCCCAGATGACCACAGGAAGCCAGAGAGATGGTTAGCCTGAGGTATTAGCATCTTGGAGCCTTGTGAGCATAAGAGCAGGGGTGTGGCCATGAAGCTTGGGATCTTGCCAGGCTGCGGAGACCAAGTAAGTTTCAGAACTGGACTTTATCCCTCTAGATCTACAGCAGAGATGATGTTGGTCTACAGCAAGCACAGTGATGCTTAGGAGGTAGTTGTCCAGTTTTGCTGCTCTTCAAGCAGGCTGGGCCTAAGCTTGAGAATTTTACCTCTTCCTAACCTTGGTCTGAATCCCTGAGGCAGACTCTCTCACTCCCAGACCCACTGAGTAGCTGGCTTAGCAATAGCCCACCTCCTACCTCTGGGGCAGCCAGATGCCCCAGGAACAGGAGAGGAAAGGATAGACTGTTTCTTAAGATGGCACCAGGCTCGGTCTGTGTCACATCAAGCTAAGAGGAATGTCTAGCTCCCCCTATGTACATACAACCCATGCTGTCCCTGGGTCATTCTGTGGTCTACCACAAACAGGCGGTCAGACTCCAAAGCCTGCCTCCCCACACAAAAGCCCACTGCCCCTGCTCTCCAGAGCCCTTTACAGTTTCCTTCCCTCCAACAAACATGGAACTCAATTTGGTCCTTAATGCTGGAAGCTGAGGCCAGGCTGAGATGAACGGCATGCAGCTAGCCCTACTTCTGGTCCCTTTGAAAGGAGCATTGGTGCCAGGATATGGTTGCCAATTCCACCTTGAATTTTCCCCTGCCAGGGAAGCCTTAGGACCACCCCCCAGATGCTGCCTCCCCTCCCATGCCTTTGTGTTCCCAAAGTGGAAGTAATTCACCCCAGGGATACACAGCTGGGCAGCCAAGCCAAGCCTGCTTTCCAGGTCACCGCAGCCCTTCTGTCTTAGGGAGAATGTGTGTGTGTGTGTAGAGGGGCACAGAGAGTGTGGAGGGAGAGGAAGGCTGGGGTGTGGGTGTGGGCTCCAGCTTGTCACTTGCCTGAATACCTAAGCAGAGCTTTGGTCAGGGCTGGCTGGTGTAGCCAGTCTCCTGTACTCCCTCCAGGCCACTGTGACTGCTTATAGGACATCTCTCCAGGTTTGTCTACACCACAGAACAGGATGACTTGACGGGCAGGTGGGGGCCACAAGGACACTAGGTCATCTGTGCTGCTGTGGGGATGGAGAGTGTGTTGTAGAGGGGAAGAGGCCTGAAACCAGAGCAGGAAAGTGTCTTTGGGGCAAGTCTCCCTTGCTTGCCTCCTGCTCTTTCTAACTCCTCATCTTTCTCTCTCTGCCCGTCTCCTTCTTTCCACTCTCTCAGATCCCATCCTTTTGTGTGACTCAGGGGGAGGTTTTTTTCCTCCCCTCCCCTCTTTTCTCTCCCACTCCTTAAGTAGGTATCTCCGGGTATAGTAGTCCTTTCTAGAATGTTCAAGAGCCCAAAGGTAAAGGGCTTCTGCTTCCTTCGTCCTTCATATCCTTAGACTTGCAGCTCACAGCTGAGATTATGGAGACTTCAGCTGCCTTCTGACCCTGGCAACTCCACGTAGCCTGTCTCTATGCCTTGCTTCTTAAGCTCTGGTTGCAAAGGGACTGGATGCAAAGTGATCTGTGGGTAAATGGTGATCCATCCCACCAGGAGTGGCCTTCTCAGGTCCTCCCAACCTTGCATTGTCACCTTAACTCTTGCCCAGCCTTTGCTAAGCACCCAAGAGTCACCCAGCTCTTTCTTGTGAAAGCAGCACACAGACAGAGGGACAGGAACTATTCAGGTATTCCAATCCCACCTGTGCCTCTGCTGAGGCTTGCCCCACAGCTCTTGGTCAGCAGGCTCAGAAGCAGGGATAGAGTCATGGCATTAGGTGAAAACTAATGGAATAAAGAAATGCAAACTGCAAGCCCACCTGTGTCACCTCTCAGTACTTCGTTCTGCTGTCTCCCAGGAGAGGCCTGGACAAGATCACTTCTGAGGATCCATGTGGCTATTAAATGCTCACTGTGGTCATTCTGTAGAGACAACCCCACTCACAAGTGGTCTCCCCCAATATTTGGGCATTTGTGGATCATTCCTCTGACTCCTCAATGTTCCAAGACCTCTTGGAAATTCAGAGATTATTGGGCTTGTTGGCCTGGCTGTGTTCTGATAAATTCCTAGCAACTACCTGGCTCAGAAAAAGAAGGAAGCCCACTGTCTTAGTTAGGGTTTCTCTTGCTATGAAGAGACGCCATGACCACGGCAACTCTTATAAAGGAAAATATTTAACTGGGGCTGCCTTACAGTTTAGAGGTTTAGTCCATTGTCATCATGATGGGAAGCCTGGCAGCATACAAGCAGACATGGTGCTGGAGAAGTAGCCAAGAGTTCTACATCTAGATCAGCAGGAAGCCGGAGCAGAGAGAGGCTGGGCCCGGTTTGACCATTTGAAGCCTCAGAGCCTACACCTTCAAGACACACTTTCTCCAGCAAGACCATGCCTCCCAATAACTCCACTCCCTATGAGCCTATGGGGGGCCATTTTCATTTATACCAACACACCCAAGTCGGTAGTATGTGCAGAATGACTTCCTGTGTCTCTCATCACACCAAGACCAAGCTACCAATGATGTGATGTCACTCGAGAGGAGTTGGGAAGAGATGCACTCTTGGCGGTCTGAGCTGGTTCGAACAGCTTCTGCATATCCAGTTACTCTGACAAATGCCTTGGCAGGCACACATAATAGGTGCTAAGTGGATGCTTGTGGGTAAGAAATAGCTGTTGGCCTGCAGGGGTATGGGAATGTACTAGGGCGAGGGTGGTAAGGGAGTGGGGATCAAGGGGTTCCAGGCAGAGCTGGATTGGATGGGGGACCCTGGCAGAGGCCACCAAGAGCTGCATTTCCCCCAATGACTGACATCCTGTTGGATTCACCTCTACACCAGACATTCTAGGTTGGTGTCCATCACGGAAATTGGAGAGAAAGCAATTCCTTGGGATGTGAGACCCCAGCAAAGGGGTCAGGACGTCTGCTCTGCTTCTTTCCCATCTACTTGGTCAGGCCACAGCCACAGAGACTGTAGTTTTACCACCACAACGAACAAGACCTGTGGTTGGCCTGAGGATTTGGAGTTTTGACTTTGTGTTTCAGTGAAATCTCTTCGGGCCTGAACATTTGATGCCAGTTACGCACTGAATGAAATGCTTTTGTGGGAAAGAATAAAATTATTTTACATTTGAAATAAGCTCTGACAATTCAGCTGACCAGATAGCAACCAATGCCAAGTTTGGAAACAGAAGTCAGTCTGATTATCAGGAATTTCTCATCCTGGGCGGGTGGGACACAGCTGCTGGCTATGCCATTATTTCCGTGCTCCACACAGTTGTAATGCTTCATGATAAAAGAAGAAAAAGAGACTAAAGCAGAAACTAGGTACCTGGGTCCTCCAGATGCCAGCTGTGTCTCCCTGCATTGTTGTTCTTATCTGCTTAGTCCTAGAATGAGAGGAGCCAGGCTCAGTTATCCTGAACCTCAGGTAGAGGGACCTCAGGGACTCCCTTCTTCTTTCAGAGTTTCACTGTCTACATCTATCCAACAGGGAGGCAGTTTTTCCCCCTGGAGACCTCATGAAAAATCTTTCTTTCCCATGTCCAGATGTGAACCACCATTGAGGAAGGACCCCTCAGCAGTGTCAAACACAGTTCCCACACATCCAACCTCCCAGACCCTGTCTGTGACTATGAGGCACTGACTGGGGCAGAGTCGGGGATGTGAACCATGTCACATGGTCTTGAGTCCCTCACCCAGTGGTCCCACAGTGGCTGTTAGAGAGTGAGTCAACTGCTCTTGAACTGGTATATCCCTCAGCACCGCCTGTCACAGAGATAAGTCTGGAAGAAACCCTGCCTGGGAGGTTCCAGGGGAAGCTGCCTAGCTGAGAGGACTCCCAGGCTCCCCTCAGTGTCTCGCTGACAGCTACAAATAGGCTCTTGAACGTATTTAATAAACCCTGGGAAGGAGTTGTGGCCGCCTCGCCTCTGCTGGAGAAAGTGATGGATGTCTTCTGTGGGAGAGGGAAAAGAAAACTTTCTAAATGGGTTTGATTGAGGGAGGAGGCACTCTGGGTGTGTGTGGGAGCTTTAGTGTGCCAGCTCTCAGAGGTGAGCACAGAAGCATCTCTGGGGACCTGGCTTGTGCCAGTGGGTCCGATACATACTCAGCTCTCAGAAAGTGATGCAGGCTGAGAAGACTGGCTCCAGGTCCCCTCTGAACACAGAGCTGAGGGTTGATGACCTCTGTCATTTTTGGTTTGTAAAACACTCCTTCCCGACCCCCATCAATCCCTTTGGTGGAAGCCTCAAGGTTCTGTCTCTGGAAGGTTGCAAGGGTTAAGGGGAGGCAGCCGTCAAATGGGTTTCTCTTGGGAGAGAGGAGTTCTTTAAGATAAGGGCTGGTCACCCCAGAACCCAGGCCTTCCTCAGGAGACTCAGCAGGGATCTGTTGCGGCTTCCTCATGTGGGGGCTGTGTTCCACATGGGCAGAGGATCTTTTAAGCTAGAAACCGAGAGAAGCAAGCGTCTGGCCAGCCTCTGAAACATCAGTCTCATAGGCTATATGACCTACCTAGATGGGCTTGTATAGAACTTTCTAGCTCTGCAACCTTCCAGCCCTTATCAGACGGGTCTTAGTGATTGCTCAAACTTCTCTCCTCCACTGCATGATAAGAATACCACCTACCGAGCTTACCCTACAGGGTAACTGCCATGTGTGGCTGTATGTGGGGTGTAGATGAAGAGTGATTATGCAGGACTTGAGTCTATGGAGCAGAGATGCTGCCGGTCTGTGATCTGTTTAACCAGGGCCTGAGGTTTGGCCGGGCACTCCACCATACCTAAAAATTGGCAGACCTCTGTTAAATGAGGCCGTCTCTAAAAGTGATTCATCAGGCTCCCTTGAATGAGTTGGGACAAGCAGTGAAAGAGTCATAGAGTGATCCTCTACCTTCTGGAAGGGTTAATATACCAATTAAGTGCAGAATACCTCATGGAGTTAGCTGTATGGGGACTGGTTATCCTCCGCAGCACTAACCTGAAGGGACGGGCTTAGAACAAGGCCATTGAAGCCGGGCGTGGTGACGCACGCCTTTAATCCCAGCACTCGGGAGGCAGAGGCAGGTGGATCGCTGTGAGTTCGAGGCCAGCCTGGTCTACAAAGTGAGTCCAGGATGACCAAGGCTACACAGAGAAACCCTGTCTCGAAAAACCAAAAATAAATAAATAAATAAATAAATAAATAAAATGTGTTAAAAAAAAAAAAAAAAAAAAAAAGAACAAGGCCATTGAAACATTCGTTAGGGGGCTAGTGTGTCTTCCCCCACCATGAACATACACACACACACACACACACACACACACACACACACACACACACAACACACCATCAGACACAGCCACCATCTGTTTCTCCTCCATGGGCATCCTGGCTGATCTAAACTCTATCGGAGAGGCTTTACACTTCAGCCTCAAATCCTTGAGGGGAGATGGTCTGTGAGTTCACAAGCTTCCCTGTGAAGTCACACTTTCTTCTATGAATCTTAAACTGACCCTGTAAAAGCTTCAAAAAAAAAAAAAAATATGGACACAAACAGAACAGAACCCAGGGGGGTTCAGTTTCAGACTTACTAGCTAGATAATGTCACAGCAGAGGCAACACACACACACACACACACACACACACACACACACACACACACACACACAGGAGACAAAGTCAGTGGGATTCTGGAGCTCTAGAGAGGAAAGTGGGGAAGTTTCCCTGGCTTCTCATCTCTTGCTCCAATTAAAAATAAAACACCTGGAGAGGCTGGAGGGGACTGTTTCCCAAGCAGTATAAACATAGACAGTTTGGCAACTGAGGCCTGGAGGACAAAAAAGGGTGGCTATGGAGAGAGAGAGAGAAGGAATCCAGGAGGGAGGTTCCTTAGCCCTGCAGTCTTCAGAAGCACAGCCCCAGGCTGGAATCACTACAGCCCACAGTACCCAGGAAGGAAGCAGGAGCGGAGGCTCCACTCTGGGTCCCGGCAGCAGTGCCCAGGGACAGTCACTCGCAGCTCTGTGGAGACAATTTAGGGCTTCTCAGAGGGGCTGGGCACACGTGTGCACACATGTCCATGCTCAAGACACAAGGGAAGTCATTATATTCTCATCTTGGATGCAGACACCCCCACGAGAGACGTTCTCACATTGATGTGGTCACAGAGGATGCTGAAATCAGACTTGAAAGCTAACGTGCGGATTTGGGGGCTGATGGCTCCCAGCAACCCTTGCAGCCTTCAGAGTGATCCAGCTCCATTGTTAGGGATAAGAGAGGAGGTGGCACTTAGCCATCAGCACCTCAAGTGATCCTTGTCCAAGACCCTTGGGTCAACTAGTCGTCAGTCCTGGCATCCGATCAGACGCAGCATGCTTGACAGAAAGACCGGGAATTTAGCTATGGCCTTGCTTCTCCAAGAAACACAGGATCTCATCTCGCCAGCTGGAGAGGTTCTTATCATTTGCTACAAAATCCACTGTGTGTATTCCTTTCTATTAGAGAGAGAGAGAGAGAGAGAGAGAGAGAGAGAGAGAGGGTAGAGGTAGAATAAATAAGCTCTTGACAAGAGAGGTGGCTGTGTGCCTAGTTTTTGTATTATTTTGGTTGAAGCCAGAGTATATATGATATGTGTATTCATGGACTTGAGAGAGTGTGTGTGTGTGTGTGTGTATGTGTGTGCACGCGCATGTATGAGCAGAGCAGGGAACAATTGCTATCTTATTGAGTCTCATAGCTGTATCCTTCATGGTTTTTTTTGGAAACCAAGGCTGGAGGAGAGACTTAAAACATCAACTCTGCACAGGAGAAAGCCAGAGGCCATTTGTGGGGACCAGCGATGGCCCAAGGGTACATCCATGGAAGAAGCTCATAGTCACGCATAGAGACGATGTGCTTTGGAGCTGGGTGTGGAATGGAATGTCATTAAAGATACATTTTGAAGATAAAGCCAGCAACTCATGGCTTCGATGGGGCGGTGACAGGAAAGTGTTACGCGTGACACCTTAGTCTTTAGCCTGAGCAATGAGATCATGTATGACTGGACAGGAAATGGGTGGCTGACTTTGAGTCCTCGTCGCGACATTTTCCCTGTGTGACTTAGAGGAAGTCGTTCAAATAATGTCATCCCTTGTCTAAGGGAAGAACAGCATCCCACCACTACCACTTCCACGGATTCCCTGAGGACTGTACAGATCACCTGTGACTCAGTCTCTCCCAACATGACATCAAGACACGTGCATGGGTTGTGTGGTAAGCAGGAGCATTGTGTCCATATGTGAATCATGAAATGGCTTGTAGTGGGCAGGAGTCGAGAGGCATCAGGAAAGGAAACCACTGTACAGTTCAAGTAGCGAGGACTGAGCTGTGGTTTTTCTTCCTGTTGAGAAGCGAGACCACAAACTGAGCTATGTTTTCTTTCTGAGGCTCTCTGGGCAGCCCTAAAATTCTATGAGACTGTTCCACGCCATAATCAGAGCACCTGGGGCAGTCTGTTCATGTATTCTCTGCTGTGGTGCATTTCTGGACAGCTGGCCCCTGGCTAACATGATAGAAGAGGAAAGGCCAGGCATACAAGGGTGGCAGGGCAGGTGGGCAGGCAGCTGAGCATCACAGACAGACAGAGGGAGGAATGAGGGCAGAGGGGAGTATGCCAGCTGCAGGTCTCAGGGTCTCTGCCTCTGCAACCAATTCTCTCACACTGAGCTGTGTTGACCTGGCTCACAACATCTGGGCCAGTCCTTCTGTCCACTCCAGCTAGCAACACGGCACTGGAGATGTGGGCTCAGTAGTTAAATGCACTTGCTACTCTTTTAGAGGACCAGCGTGTGGCTATCAGCACCCACGTGGCTCACAACCTCCTGTAATTCCATCTCCAAAGAATCTGATGCCCTCTGCTGCTCTCTCAGGGCACCTGCTTGTATGTGCACATACTCATGAGCACACAAAAAATGATTTTTAAAAATAAAGACAGGACTTAGATAAGCCTATCTATTTCCCACTTCCTCCATTCTTCTGGTGGGATACCCCTCCCCTTACAATCCCTTCCTTCTAGTCTCTCAGCCCTAAGATGAGGGGACAAAACTGAAGACTCTTGTGCTCTTGTTCATCTGCAGCCAGCCTGAGTTAGCCTTGGGACATGAAGGCTGACAAGAATCTCACCACTTTAAAAGGGCCCCTTTTAAAACTCTTCAGGGCTCTCATGGTGAAAAAGTTCTATCTCCTTCACTAGGGTGATTATAATTAAGAAGACAGATCATGACAAGTGTGGCGAGGATGGGGAGAAATCAACCCTCGTCCATTGCTGGTGGGAATATAAAAGCGGTGCAGCCACTTTGGAAATTGGTCTGGTGGTTCCACAAAAGATTAAGCAGTGTTGCCATGTGCCATGTGACCCAGAATTCCTGGGTATCTGTCTACCCAAAAGAAGCAAAACCACATATACCCACAAAAGTTACATGGTTCGTCTTCTGTACCTGTGGATCCAACCAGCCACAGGTATGTATACACACACACACACACACACACACACACACACACACACACACACATACACACACACAAAATTACCTCTGAACAGACCATGTACAGGTTCTTTCTTGTCCTTATCCTCTAAAGTAATATAACATAGCATGGCTCATGTGGAATTTATACTATAGAAGTGCCAGAAGTATTCTAGAGATTATTTGAAATATACAGGGGAAACTTACATGCAAATGTACGTGCTATGTAAGTAATCTGAGCATTCGCAATTTTGGGTATTTTCAGAGTGTCTTTCTTACTTTTCTACTGTGATAAAACACAATGGCCAAAAGCAACTTGGGGGGAGAAAAGGGTTTATTTATTCTTATAACTCTCAGGTCACATTCCATTGCTGAAGGAAGTCAGAGTAGGAACTTAAGGCAGGAACTTAAACAGAGACCATGGAGGGATGAGATTGCTGCTTACTGGCCTGCTCCCCATGGCTTGGTTAAGTTGCTTTCTTATACCATCCAACCAGGAGTAGCATTGCCCCCAGTGAGATGGACACTCTTGTACCAATCATCTAATTCCTTGCAGTCTAGATAAAGGCTTTTTCTCATTTTGGCTTCCTCTTCTCAAATATGTCTAAGATTAACAAAATCCAAACAATACATAGGCTATTCAACCCAGATATCAAAATCCCCAGCGATATCAAAAGATGCTTAAATGGGGATAGAAGAAAGTCCCTTTACAAACCAAGAGAATGGGTGAGCAGGAGAGAACAATGTATCCGCACAACGGAATATTGTTTGCCTCTGAAAAGGAATATGGGCTGGCTGCTATTTGACTCAATCATGAAAACCTTAAAATGAGCGAAAGCGACCAGCCAAAAAATGACCACATACTGTCTGATTCCATTTATATGAAATGTCCCTCCTAGGCAAATCCATAGAGACAGAAAGCAGATCAGTCCTGGGGGAAGAGTAGGGCTGGAGTGACAGCTAAAAGGCGTGGCAACTCATTGGAGAAGGATGAAACGTTGCCTGTGGTGGCGTCTGCACAGGTCTGTGTGCATACCAAAAATCACTGCAGACTTTGTGTTTGCATGTGGTGTAAACTGTAGCCTGGCAGAGCTGCCCCCAACCACCACTACCACGTGTTCACACACCTCTGCACTTGCAGTCTTTTATGGAGCTAGTATGAGGTACTTTGTCCAGACTCTGTGATTTCCCAGGACTTGGGATTGTCAGTAATAAAACAGACAAAAGGGGATGGCTGGCTGCTGCATGTGTAACCCAAGGCTGCTGTTCCATATTGTTTACTGGCATGAAGCCTCCATCCCAAATGACCAGAACAAATCCAAGGCTGTTCCGTGTTGCAAAACGGCCCAGCTTGACCAGTCACCTACCTCTGCTGGATTCGTGTCCTTGGTCTTCGCCATGTTTGTGAAGCTAAGAGTGGGGTCTGTGCCCTCACTATTCTGGAAAGTCTCTAAAGATGGACTCTGCTCTGTAGATAGATTCTAGAAAGGGGGTCCTGGGACTAAATCTGGCACCCCAGCTACATTTACCCATGTTGGGTGTGGGAAGGGCCACCCACTAGCTGGAGAGCCTTCTTAATTCATCTGTAGCTTGGGGCCAAGGTGGCAGGGGAGACTATGGCTCCTGGTGTTGTCCTCAAATTGTGTATGTGAGAGATGTCATTTTCATTGTCACTTTTCCATTTTGTTTCTCTTTCTGATTCACTCACTTAGTTTTAGGATATGTAAGGAGCACCTGCTCTAGGCAGTGACACTGGGCACCCCACAGTGTATAAAGCCTGGTCCCCACTCTCTTTTTTTGTTCTTCTCATATATTACGTCCTAACCACAGTTTCCTGCCCCCTCACACCTCCCCTCTCCCCCAGATCCACTCCTCCATTTCCCCTTTTTTAAAAAAAGAAGAACAGGCCTCCAAGGGATATCAACCGAACGTGGCATAACAAGTTATGATAAGAGTAGGCACAAATCCTTATATCAAGGCTTTACGAGGCAGCCCAGTAAGAGGAAAAAAAAAATCCCAAGAGCAGGCAAAAGAGTCAGAGACATCCCCACTCCCACAGTTAGGAGTCCTTCATGAACACCAAGCTACAGAGCCATGACATATATGCAGAGATTGGTCTCCACTCTAACTGTCTGGAGTCTCAAAGAGATGACAGACCTTAGTTCAGGTTGCTCTGTGAGAGGCTGGGACGATGTGGGCACAGGGTACAGCCCCACCCTGACATCAGTGGGAGCTCTTGACAGGACACAATGTTGAACCAAGAGCTGACACATGGGCAGGGAGAGCCAGCAAGGCGGCTAAGGATGTCGGTGTAACATGGTTTCCTATTCAGGGCTCAGCATGTGGGAAAGCCAGGAGCCAGAGAAAGCAGAGTGTTCCCATTTGTGACATTACCAGCTGACACGGGGGAACCAGAATACTTAGGAACAGGATGGGCTTCCTACAAAGTTTCTAGTACTGGTGAATAGCTTAATTAGTTAGATAATACAATTATTCACTGGCTTACTCTTACCTGGGCTCCATACCAGTTTCTTTTCATTTATAAGTTGTGACTGGAGCTCTACAAAATCAAAGTAAAATTCAGATTTTACATCCTAAGGAACTAAGTGTCTTAGTTAGGGTTTCTATTGCTTTGACAAAAACACCATGACCAAAAAGCAAGTTGGGGAAGAAAGGGTTTATTCAGCTTATTCTTCCACATTGCTGTTCATCACTGAAGGAAGTCAGGACAGGAACTCAGACAGAATAGAAACCTGGAGGCAGGAGCTGGTACTGGCTTGCTCAGCCTGCTTTCTTATAGACCTTAGAACCACCAGCCCAGGCATGGCACCACCCACAATTGGCTGGGCCCTCCCACATCAATCACTAATTAAGAAAATGCCTTGTAGCTGGATCTTTTTTTTTTTTTTTTTAAGCTGGATCTTATGGAGGCATTTTTTTCTCAACTGAGGTTCCCTCCTTTCAGATAACTCTAGCTTGTATCAAGTTGACATAAGACTCAGTGGCATCACAGTCACCCAGTGTCACCTTGTTAGTATATTGGGAACTGGCAGGTTTCTGACCAGCAACACTTGGAGCAAAGGGTTTACCGGTTCCAACCCTTGAAGATGGAGGACCACGGACTTCCCTGAGGAGATGAGGAGGTGGGGCCTGAACAGCTTGGGCCACCCTGTCTGGCCTGCTAAGGATAGACCCCCCAGGAAGCCATTTCATTAACTGCCATGAAAAAGATAAGCCTTGTTCATGCGTTCTTACAAGCTGAGTTCCAGGGTCCCAGGTGCTGGTTTTTGCTAATCCCAACACATTGGGAATTGTTTAATAGGATTTTTTCCTTTTAATTAAAATATGATAATGAAACATACTGCTTCCCTCTTAAAAAGGAATGTCTGAAAGCGCTCACCTATTCCCCAAATGCCCTGGCCAGGCAAATGCCTTGTAACAGTATCTACCCCATGCCAGGGTCACGCAAAGGAAGGGGTCTACTCACTCAGCTACGACTGCCGCCACTTAGCGCATTCTCTCTCCTTGCTCCCCACACTCCTGACCTCTGTCTCCTGCCAGGTTCAGGGAGCACAGCTGTGATGAGGGGCTTGGGCTGTGATTTGGGTGTACATAGAAGGTACATTACCCATATCCTGCCATCTGAATGCAGTTTAGCGGGGCAACCTCTGGGACAGGCAGAGATGGCAAGATTGAAGGAATAAGGCCTATGGAAGTGGAATTCACTCTTGGACAAGTCCTCTCCATGACCTGGGCCTCAGTGACTTTCTTTGACCCCAGCTGCTGAGCTCTGAGATTATGACCCAGTCTTGGCTGAAACAGCATGTCCCAGGCAGTGCTCCCTCTCTCCCAGGCTCCTCACGGGTCTCACTGACCACGCCCCTTCTTTCTCCCTTCTTCCTTTTGCTTCACTCCCTTTGCACATCTCTTTTTTTCTTGGTCTCCTCCTTCCTTTCCTTCCCCTTTCCCTGATCCCAGGAAACTTAACTTTAAAGTTGTTCCACCTTCCTTCTCCTGAGCCCACAGTGCACCCTGGGGAAACTGAGAATTCACTCGTCAGTCACAGAATTTTTTTTTTTGAAAGCTACATACATTGAAAAGTTGTGCCCTTGGAGCCAGCAAGATAACTCGGTGGGCAAAAGTGTTTGCTGTACAAATCCATCAGGGTGCATTTGAGCCTCAGAACCCTTGTAAAAGTGAGAGGAGAGAGCTAACTCCATGAGGCTGTCCTCTGCCCTTCCCATGCATGCTGTGTCACAAGTGCCCTCACACACACATACACACACATGCAAATAATAACATCAACAACAACAACAACAACAATAATAATAATAATAATAATAATTACATTTTAAAATCCTCTTTTTAAAAAATCTGCTCTTAAAGCCATAACACCCAAAAAACTGAACCCACATTTCTGACTCTTCAGGACTCAGGCGCCATGAAGCAGCATCCATAGGCTGCAAATTTCTGACCATCCAGGAATGAAGCCCTGAATAGGAATGTGCCCAGAGAGCACCAGCAGGCAGAGCCAGGACTTTCCCTCCCTGTTCCCACCCCAGCCCCCTTGCTGTCTTCCCCTCCTCCTCCTCCTCCTCCTCCTCCTCCTCCTCCTCCTCCTCCTGTGCATCAAAACCCCATGCGATTGTGTCTCCTCAGAACATCAAAGAGCAGAAGAACTGCTTAAGAAGAAAATATTGGAGTTATGCATTTGAGAGCAGGCCGAGCTGCAAGTAACCCCCAGGGCGGCACCTCCATCTTTAAACAGGGCAATCTGTTCCACGCCGCACCTGCTAAATGTGGGCTGGGTGGACAGTGGCATGCTGCTAGTGGCCAGGGATGAGAAGGCCATACTCACTTCCCATGGCCTACCTCTAGCCCAAGGGTGGAGTCAAATTCAGGCTTTAAGACCGGATTTTTACCAGAGGCCTCCCTTGACTCTTGGGAAATATCGGAGTGCAGTTTCTGGAACCAGAAAACAAAACAAAACATACAAACAAACAAAGGTCAGGTTCTAAGACCAGATAAAGATCAGAAACACTTAAAGTCCAAACTGCTTGAGGGTCAGGGGCAGCCTAGCATCTGCTGGGCAGGAGGCATGTGGGTTAGCTAGAGGGACAATCTGTATGTGGATGTGGCTTTGGGGGTCCTACCTATCAACTCTGGCCATCATTGCATCCAGAAGTCACCTGTGCAAATGGCAACATAGACTACCCCCGCCCCCCACCTGAGTAGTTCAGAGACCTTGGTGACTTGAGTGAAATCTGCCAGCTGTAGCATCTTGGGCCTGAGTTACCTCATTCTGACCATCCAGACCCACACTTAGAGACCCACCTCACCAAAGAGAGCAGAAGCCACAGCTTGATGCACAGCATGATGGAGAAACTGGGAAGGAGCCATGACTTGAGGAGGCCACACTGCTGGTGACAGTCCAGCCCAGCCTCGGGCCTCCTAGATGCTTATTGGCTTGGATACACTTGAGATCCAGGACCCCGTCCATGCTTCTCCAACATGTCCAGAAGGCTGCCCACCTTGGCTGAGTCACAAATGCTTCCCCCTGTCCTTGCTCTTCCATGATAGCCCTGACGCAGCCTGACCTGTATCCAGAAACCCCAGATAGACAGCCACTTCTCAGCTAGACAGCAGTTTCCTCAAGACAAGACTAACTAAAAACTGTATTCATTATCTGTGCTCCTGGATGCCCAGCCTGGTGCAGGGCACACAATAGGGGATCAAGACACATACATTAACCCGAACCTGCTCCCATACGTAGGACCCCTCAGAGTCAGGATCACAGTTGATATGAGCATGAACTTATGCCATGGCGGCATCTACCCGCCCCCCCCCTCACCCCCACCCCCACCCCCACCCCCGTCTCCCCTTACAGAGCCCCTGTTAGCAAGCACAAAAGCCTGGGGAGGGTGCCTAATTGGCCAGGTAGCTCTGGCCTTCCCTTCCTCTTCAGGGACAGTATTCTGTCGCTATGTTGCGTGTGGAAGAGCCAGGATCTCCCTGCCCCCAACCCTGCCATTCTGAGGGGGATTTGCACCTTGATTATTTTTGAAAACAGATTTGCGAAAAATTTGATTTGAGAAAACATTCTTCTCCCACATGCTGAAGGATTGAGGGTCTGTAATCCCTCTCAAATCGCCGGGACGAGGCTGGTATTGCGATGTCGGCATCAGAGCTGACAAAGGGGGATTAGCGGGGAGAATTCTGCGTGGAAACCCGCCACGCACTGAAGGCTTTCCGTGCAAAGCAGATAAGATAGGTAGCGCCGAGCCATTTTTAACCCAGTTTTTGAAGCACTCAGAGGCCTCCTTCTGTGTTGACAGGGAGCAGGGGCGGGATTTAGTGGCGCCTGCTGCTTCTCTGCTCTTCCAGCATGCTCTCCCTCAGAGAAGGGTAGCTAGAGCCCTGGCTGGACAGGAAGGTGTGACCTTCCAGTCAGAGCAACCAGGGCATTCCCACGTTATTCCTGGCTGCCCCACCCTCAATCCCAGAAGCCAAAGATTTTTTTTTCCTGGCCACAAGGCTTAAGGCCAGATGGTGTCGTCCTGGAGCTGGAAGGGTGAGGAGCCTGTGTGATACCACGCTGTCCTGAGAAGGCAGGTGGTACGGGGTTTAGGACCTCTGGTGCAGAAAAATATCAATTCCTTCTGGGTGTACTTAGGCCTAAGTTAACTCCTGCAAGGCTGCTTCCGTCTCTGCAATAAACAGTGTCCACGCTCAAGAGTCACTGTGAGAATTAAATGAGATGACCCTTCTCATGGTGCCTAGCTCATACCAATTGCTTTTAAAAGACAAACAAACAAAAACACCAGTTTCCATGATTATAGATGAAGTGGTACGGTGAAATATGGAGAATCAAAGCCCTTCCAAGGAAAGTAACCCACACTGACCAGAGCTTTTTTGCTTTTTTTTTTTTTAATGGCACTGGTCATGATAAAACAACACGTTTTTAGTCCCAGCACTCAGAAAGCAGAGGCAGGTGAACTCTGCGAAGCTGAGGCCAGCCTGGTCTACAGAATGAGTTCCAGACCTGCGAGGGCTACATAGTGAGATCTCGTCTGGAAGAAGGCAAGGGCTAGATGGTTTGATGGCACATGACTGGTGTAAGGAGTCAGGGACACCTGTGTGCACATCCCACGGGGGGAGCGCTCAGCCTTGGCCGTCTCTGCTCTTGTAGACTCTCTTTGCAGGCCCCATCCCTATGCTTAGAAGCTCTCTCCGAGACTCGGCAACTCTTCCCTTCTGTCCATTTCTCCGTTGTCTGTCTATCCGGTGTTCTGAGTCTCAGCCAGAGTTCCTCATCTCTCCTGTCCAGTAATGACCACTCTTTTCCCCAATTGTCTCCTGGTATGAACATGCTGTGCTTTGTCCCCAGATCTCACCACGTGGCACTCCCTGGTGCTGGGCATGGAGCCTTAAGCTTCTGCAGGCTCCTGGCCTGGGAGCAATAGCTTGGAGCCGGCTAGCCTACCACTCGGTAGACAGAGACATGGGCTTCTTGGAGAAGGTTCTGTGGGAAAATTGGGGATAGTACGGTCTTGGCATCAGACATGCGACTTTGACAAGAAGCCCATGGCTGGACATCCAGAACCAGACATGACATCCGTCATGTCCCCTGCACAATCACACCACAACTCCACTTCAGCTAGTGATGTAGGAAGCACAGTGATTCCTCTCTCTCTCTCTCTCTCTCTCTCTCTCTCTCTCTCTCTCTCTCTCTCTCTCTCTCTCTCTCTCTCTCTTTCTCCCCCTACTTTCTCTCTAGCAGATTTATGCATGAGGTTGAATGGATTCTTCCTTGTCATCTTTTATTTTAATCCTTAGATTTGTTTCTATTTTTATGTTTTTCAAAGGCCTTATTAGCATTGATCAATCTGCTGTTTCTAATTTCCACCCCAGTTTGGGAACTCCATGTTGCACTTGGATTTCAGGGCTGCTGATGCTGGTGCCCGTATACTGCTCATGATGTCTGGCTTCCCACGGTGGCCTGGACGAAGGGCTGCTAGGCAAGGAGGCAGGCTCTGTGCTGTCTAGGTCTGGCTCAGTGACTTTGGACAAAACATAATCTTTCTCTGACCTTATTTATTTGCTTTGCTTGTAAAATGGGCAGGCTAGGCTAGTTGGCGTCTAAGAGAAACTGCTCCCTGCTCTGGACCTCCCCTCCCAGAGGACCACTCCCCACCAAATGCACTCAAGGAAAAGCAAGTGCTGGGGCCCTGGATCATGGGCTGGAGCCACAGAGAGGTCTCTTTGAAATTGGCCTCCGAGGTCAAACATGGATCCTATATGAGCAACCAGAAGATCAGAAGAGACTGGTCTGGAAGCCACTTTTGAGGCTACACATTTAGGGTTTTACGAAAGAGTTTCTATTTTGCTGACAAGACAAACCAGCCTAGTGCTTCTGACTGTACCAGAGGCACCAGGTGGGGGTGACAGACCGTTGGACTTGGACCCCTGTCATTCCTTCCTCAACCCAGAAGCAATAGGTCTGTTGCTCCCAGTTCTGGGCAGGTCCCACTAAGCACAGGTAGGCCTGGTAGGGCTGGAGGGAGGGCACTGAAGCACACATCCCCATCCCATCCTTTCCTAAGCTCTCTAAGCTGGTAGGCTAGGGAGACTCGTGGTGAGCGTGGGAGATCTGGTCCCAGCTCTGTGTACCTGTCTGCTCTCTCACTTTGAACACCTCAGTCTCTTATCTTGACACTGGAATAATGTCATGCCAATGCAACCCTTATGACACTGTTGTAGGCCCAAGTCAGTGGGCAGTGAAAGGACTCTCTACACTTAAAAAGAACTTTAAAAATATATGTCTAGTTATCGAGAAATCCTAAATGCCCAGACCCATGCTGGCCTCTGGAGAAATGTGGGGAGAGGGAGGGTGTCAAGATGCCTGTAGTCCCAAAGGGAGAGGGAAGGTGTTGAGATGTCCATGGTCCCCATAGGAAGAAGAGTCAGCTTGCTTAGAACTGTAGGAGTCTGGAACATGAAGTGTCCTGAATCCTGGGGCCATAAGGATCTTGGCAACAGATGAACAGTGGGATGGGACTTGAAGTCAGAATGACATGTCAGGGCTCTTCACTGATGCCCAGTCCAGTATGCCCATGTTCCCAGGAGGAAATCTGGGGCAAGGTACTTACCTTCTTTGAGCCTCTGTTTCCTCTTTGCTCCGCTATTAAAGTGTTAAGCTCTTCATCAGTTGAGTGGGGTAAGATATATACAATGTGCTGGTTATGCTAGCTCACACAGGCCCCTCCTAGAGACTGTAGAAATGAGCCTGCGTGCGGATCTCTGTTTACTGAGTTGAAAGCTGAGCCAGGCCATGGATGACAACTGGGGGGGGGGGGTCCCTCCAGAGGCAATGACTGGTTATCAGAGATAGGGGAGACTCTGCAAGTGGGTCTCAGGGCAGATATAACACAAAGGTACTGCTATTGGCCAGCCTTGTACTGCCATAACAAAAGCACAGAGGGAAGTAACTTTTAAAGAAAAAAAAAAAGAGTTATATTGGTTCGTGGTCTTGGAGGTTTCAGTTGAAGATCAAGTAGTCCACACTCTGTGCCTTGGTGACAGTGAAAAATCATGGCAGGAGTCAGTGGTAGAGGAAGCCATTCATATCACAAGCCAGGAAGCAGAAGAAAGGATGGGCTGGGTCCCACAATCCCCCAGTAACATAAGGACCTCCCAGAAGGCCCCTCTTCCTAAAGACCCACAGCAGCTCCCAACGGTGACATCTTGGAACTATGCTTTCCACCCATAGACCTTTGGGGACCACTCTATGGTACCAAAGCAGTGGTAGTGTGGAGCTATAAACGCCTAGAGGGATGGTTTTACCAAGTGATGCTCCAGAAATCAACCTTCCATCACAGCCTTGCAAGTGAGCACTGGCCTGTGTGCAGGCTGCAGACCCTAAAGGCCATCCTCAGTACATGCTGAGCAGGAAACTTCTGAATGAGAGCAATATCTAAGATCCCCATCCAAGAAGGCAGTGGTTCTCGGTGACCTCTAGTACCATACCAGTAGACCAAGGGGAAACACTCCTGCCATCTCAGACACCAGCAAGAGCAGTTTTGTTCAGACCTATCTGCCCAGAAAGTAAAGGAGTAAATTCCTTTTCTCTGGTGATAGGTGGCTACCTAAATAAATAAATAAATAGTAAGAATGAGAAAATTAATTATCTGCTATAATTAGTGTAATGACCTACACCATTAGAGGTTATTTACCACATGGATAAAACTTTACTCCATGAATATCAGATCAGCCTCCTGAATGTGTAGTCTCCCAGGAGCAAATAGACCTAGCTGGCTGCTTCTGTGGGCTTTTCTCCCCATTTCATTCTTTCTGGGTGGTTAGGGTGCTGGTGATAGGCAGGCAGCCCTGTCCTATTGTGTCCAATGCTTGTGGCTAAGCCCTCAGTCTTCAGGGCAATGCATAAGAATGTTCCACAGGGGCTGCTACCCTAGGGAACTGGGCTCTGCCTGGTCTGTGGTCTACAGGAATGGGACCTGGAGTCACAGAGACAGAGAAAGTCCCGCAAAGATAATAACACAAGTGCCCCAATACAGAGGGGAGCTGGATTATGTACAGCCATAAGAGGTATTTCCACACGATCCTTTCCCTTGTTGGTCCTGCTGGTGACAAAAGAAGCATCATTCCTAGCATCCTTTACAGATGAGGAGTAAGCTCAGAGAGGCCCATTGGCTGCAAAGCCCAAGCCTCTTTAATTACCTGGTAATAGCCAATCTATCTTGCCATGCCCCGCTATCCAAGCCAAAAAAAAAAAAAAAAAAAAAAGACAAATTAACTTGGATAAAGTTCAGCAGGCTCTCTCAGCTCTCTCACCAGGCAGCAGTGTGCATCCCATATTCACCACTTGCCTGCACTGTGGGGCAGGGACAAGAAAAGACAACCCTCCCCCAAAGCCACACTTTGAGTAGCAGCCACAGGGGACAAAGCCTGAGCAAAGGTGGCTGGAAGTGTGGACCAGTTCTCTGACCAAGTCTCAGCAGGACTGAGCTATGCTAAACCAAGAGGCATTTTTTTTTTTTTTTTTTTTTTTTTTGTCTGTGTCTCGAAACTGGTATGGGACTTTTAAGCTCTCTGTGGCCAGGACTTGGCTCTGGAAGGTACGGCAATGTTCCAGAGGCTAGTGGGATCTCAGCTTCCCCTTTGCTGGCCCCATGGTGCCTGTACAGCCTGTCTAGGGGCAGCTGCTTACCCTGCCATTATCAAAGCCACGCCATCAAATTCCGGAGGCAGTAAGTGGTCACTGGGGGCTAGGGGAAACTCCTGAAAGCAGGGCTTGGGGAGACATAACACAGAGGTACTATTAGTCAGCCTCGCACAGTCATAACAAAATCACCGAGGGAAGCAGCTTTTAGAGAAGAAAAGGTTCCCTTTGGTTTGTGGTCTTGGAGGCTCCTGTCGAAGATCAAGTGGACCACAAGCGGCTCTGGTGAGGATGGAAAATCATGGCTAGTGTCAGGGGTACAGGAAGCCACCCAAATCACAAGCCAGGAGGCAGAGGAGAGGAGGGGCTGGGTCCCACAACCCCCCCCCCCACCCCAGAGGGAATGGAGATCAATTGCATTTCTCAAAGGATACATGAATGGCTGGGCTGGTTTTCTTTGGGCAGTGTGTCATAGTTAATCTCGAGGGAATTTGGAGTCACCTCAGAGACACGCTTTTGGGCACATCCAGAAAGCACTCACTGGGAAGGGAAGACCCAGCCAGCAACATCTCATTGTCTAGGGTCCAGGGCTGAAGAAAACCAGCTGCCTCCCAGTGCTCCTGTGTCTCTGCTTCCTGATGTGTCCAAATGTGAGCAAGCCCCCACTGCCACTGCTGAGAGCCTATGCTGCAGCCTTCCTCGTTGTGTTAAACCACATCCCCATACCATGAACCACAATAAACAATCCTCCTTCCGTTAAGTCATTGCTTGCCACTTGCCACTCACTCGGTCACAGCAGTGAACAAAATGGTTAACACATGTCTCATACATAACAGGTTACTTAGTGTCCCTGGACACCACACAATGAAGGCTAACATTAGATAGAACCCATGGGTGCTGTTCATGAAAAAAAAAAAAAAAAAAGCTTGACGCCTGTCTATATGCCACTGGAAGACAGTGGGATGTCTATACAGAGACCACCCCCACAGGGATTCCACAAGACAGATCTTCTGGGCTGCCACTCAAAGTCGGCGCCACCCCGTGTTGGGTAGAGACTGAATGCCTCCCTGTGCTACAGACTCCACTGTGACCGATGGAGCAGATGGCCTTGGCCAGGGTGGGTCATACCTCTGAGAGTAGGCTTCCTCATTTCTAAAATGAGGGTGTCTCTGGCTTTACTCATTTCACACTTCTCCTGTCAGACTGTCAGGATGGCTGAGTCGCCTCTCCTCCTCGTCAGTCATTTATAGCTGAGCATGGGTTTGAGTCACTCCTGCTCTTCTCCCAGGGGCATTGCTGTCGTAAGCCTCATCTCTCACTGTGGCATAAAGAGCTTTGTCCCTGGTGTAGAAGGAGGGGTTTAGCAAGGAGATGGGAGGGGGTGTTCTGTCAACCAGGGGGTCCTTGCCTAGGACTAGAAACCTTTCCTCTAAGATGACACCTGCCTTGGATCCCCACTCCAGCAATCTGTTAGGGATGGGAGACATTCATACAGGTATGAAATGAAGCCCGCCCTTCTGAACAGACCCCCAAAACTATGATTCCCAAAAGTGACGCCATATCAGAATTATCCTGGGTCTTTTTACCTCTTTAAAGCTCAAGCTATACCCAAGACCAAGTAAATTATTTTTTTTAATTATGAGAGAAGCATGGGTGAGGTTTAAAAGCACTCCTGTGACTCTCTGTAGAGACAAATTTGGGAACCAATGACTAAATGGGAAAGCCAGGCCTACCTCCCACATATGCCTCTGCCAAGCTACAGACTTATCTCTGCCTACACCCTGATAAATCTTTGCTAGATGATTCCCTTCAACCCCCGTCCTCAGGCTGGGATTCTGAGTGGTAGTTGTACTCAGACCCAGGGCTCACAAGTCTTGCCCTAGTGAAGGAAGCAAGACAGAGCCTTCAGGGACCAGGCTGAGTGCTGAACAAGTAAAAGGACCATATGATGATGTCAAGGCATTAAACTGGACCATCAACGTGTAAAAAAGAGCGTGCCCCCCCCCCATACATAAATGAAATAGAATAAAATCCAATACAGTCGAGACCAAGAGCACCTGAGATGCTCTTAAATACATGGTGGGCTGACTTTCAACCCCGTATCCCCTGAGAATGCATTTACGGATGGGTTTCGAACGGCCCTATAACCTTCTCTTTACAGGAGAATGTGGCCTTCCATTCATGACTCCATCAGGAGCCACAAGGCCAAGAGCAGCTCTGTTTGTTCTTAGGGGTGCTGCAGACCAGTCCCCTCCCTCTGGTAAGGCCTGGCTGGAGGAGGGGAAGTCTTCCCGGCTCTCTTCCCTTCTTCTCGCCCTCCTCTGTAAACGTCCTGCGATGCTGTCATTTCGATTCAGCTGGTTTCAATCAAGTTGAAGCTGGTGGGTGGCTTTGTGAGTTGGCTAGACTTATTTTAATTTGAAACCAACAAATGGTGAAAAGAAAGTGAATGGCTTAAGGAAGCTAGGCTGTTCCGTCTCTGCACTGTGCCACCTGCATGCGGAGCTGTCTCCCACCTGTCCTCTAAGGCCCTTGGCTGCCTGACCGTATTCTCTTTGGACCAAGTTTTGACAGTTCCTGTGGGGATTGTCACTGCGGTTTTGTACAGGGAAAACAGTAAGCCATCCACTGCCGCACTGGATCTAGCACGAGTTACTCAGATGGGTCAGAAGGATCCTTCTACCACAGGACATGTCCCTCCTATGTGACCTCGGAAAAGCCATTCAGATTCCAGGAGTTCTGCTACCTCGAGCTTTTTTTTTTTTTTTGGGTTCTTTGATTGGTTGGTTGGTTGGTTGTTGTTGTTGTTTGTTTTGGTTGAGGTTTGGTTAACAAAATCTGAATTTACTGAGTATTTCCCATATACCAGAGCATCGGCAGAACCTTTCCCAAGAGTAAGCCCAGATGCGATCCTAAGCAGGGAAGAGCACTGTAGATGAGCAGCTAGCTCTCTGCGCAATAAGACATTTGTCTAAGTGGGTGGAAGCAGAATTCTAGTGCTCTATGGGGGCATGGAGCAGGAGGGACAGCCCTTTAAGGGATAGGTAACAAGCCAGAGGCCACACGTTCAGTCATTAGGAGAACCAGGATTGGGGCTCAGACAACCTTTGAACAAGGGCTGGGCTGTCTTGTGGAAGAGCTAGTGTGTGTATCTTGACAGCATAGGGACATAGTGTGGACTCAGTAGGTATTAACTGTATGTAGTCTGCATCACTTACTGAAATGACCACTCCCAGAACATCCTAGGAAAAGTTCCTGAATGCCTGGCGCCTTGGGTAGGAGAATAGACAGTACCAAAACATAGGAAATCAGGGTGAATTTGACCTGTTTTGAATTTTTTGCTAAAGGACCTGGGTCCTGAGTTCACCTCATCACCAGAGGATTAGGGTTGGTAGATCTAGTTAAGAGAAACCACACATGAGCTAGGAGCCATGATCGCCTCCACCCAGGACCGTGTTCTCTGACCCAGCTTGTACGTGTCAGATCCATATGGGATGTTCACCTCACAGATTTGCCACCATCGTCAGCTACTCCCCTCTAGCCCTGCGTCATCCATCAAAGGGAAATGAGAAAGGGCGAGGGTGTACAGCCTGGCCCCTGCCCCTGGAAGACCAGTCAGAGCTTACATCTTACAGATGGTAATGTTTCAGCCTCAAGTCTCACACCAGAAATGGAACGGATCCTCGGAGAAGCAGGGGTGTTGGAACAGACCTGCTGCCCGCATGTCTACAGCACATCCAGGCTGGGATGCTGGTCCTTGGGGGATGGAAGAAGCTAAAGATGGTGGAGAAAGAGAGGCTGGTAGGAATCTCACCAGACTCTTTCTCCTTTTGCGGGGGGGGGGGGGGCTCCTCATTTTGGAAAGCACTCTCTTGTCCTATTTTGTAGAATGAGGGTCACCTAAGCTTTAGGCATTGTGAAAGACTAATAGCTAAATAACACCTAAATCTACTTGATGTGCGTGTGTGTGTGTGTGTGTGTGTGTGTGTGTGTGTGTGTGTGTGTGTGTGTGTGTGTGTACAAGCGCGCACATGCCCTCACATGCACGTGAAGGCCAGAGGTCAGCCTTAGGATCCATCTGTTTTGGTTTTGGGGACTGTCTTTCATTGGAACCTGGAGGTCACCAGTGAGGATAAACTAGCTGGGCAGAGGCTGCAGGCGTTTCCCCATCTCTACCTCCCCTCAGTGGGATTACATCCATGCCACCACATCGGCTTTTTACATGGATGCTGGGGATGCAATTCAGGTCCTTGTATGAAAAGCACTTTACCCACTTAGCTGTGTCCCCAGCCCTACAGGACACTTTTTGTAAAAAAAAAAAAAACAAAAAAAAAAAACTTTTTCAGTTGGCTTTATGGTAACCTTTCAACTTGAAAACTGATGATCGATGAAACTACCTACCTTCCCGAGCTAGTGAGCAGCAGGTGTTGCGTGCAAGCGCATACACACACACACACACACACACACACACACACACACACACACACACACACAATCTCATTTTATCTTTAAATATTCCACTGAGGTATAGTTGGAGTGTATGGCTTAGTAATAAAGTGCTTGTCTAGCAAGCACAAGGCACTGGGTTTAATGCCCAGAAGGGAAGGAATTCACTACTAAAACCCTAATTGTCTTTGCTCCGCCCTTAACAAAGAAACTCTAGTCTAATAGAGCTGGTCTGCTGTACCTGTTCTCACAGATAAGTGTCAGCACAGAACCGTCTGGCAATTCCTTACCAGGAATTCCTCACTAGCAATTAAATTAGTTCTTAATATTGTACAAATTAAGCATCCACCCAGAAGGCTGACCTATGATTGAACTTTTTTCTGTGGTCTCAAATGTGTTCGTAAGTGTCATAGGTCATCCAGTAAAAAAGCAAGAACAAAATATACAAAAACCCCAAGTAGTTTAATCCAAAAAAGTCTCCTTACTAGAGGGAGATTTGTTTATTTTATTTTGTTTTTGGTGTGTGTGTGTGTGTGTGTGTGTGTGTGTGTGTGTGTGTGTGTGTGTGTGTGTATCAGACCCAGGGCCTAGTGAATGCTAAGCAAGAACTCTACCCAAGAGCTACATCTCAGCCCTTGATGGGGCTTAAATGGAGCCCAAGTATTTACAACCTCCAGCCTACACTGTGTCCTTACGCAATAAAGATGGAGTCCTCCAATCTAGGAGATTTTTCTCGCTCTGCTCCAAAGTGTGTGTGCGTTATGCAAACCAGTGTGAGTGTGTGTGTGGAGGTCCAAGGACTCCTTCCACTGTATAGGACCAATGTCAGGCTTGGCAGCAAGTGCCTTTACCTGATGAGCCATCACCTCTCTGGCCTGTGGTCCGCCATAGCTTAAACACCTACTGTGTGCACCTGCTATGACATGGGCATCTTCCACAAGTCTCACAATCGCCCTACCCAGTTGTTAGCATTGTACCCACTTTGCAGCTGAGAAAACTGAGGCCAGGGGAAGGTGTTAGTGACTTGCCTAAAATCCTAAGGCTAATAAACGGAAATGAAGCTGGAATTCCTCAGTCTGGCTCCAAGACTGACCCTCTCCAGCTTTTTCATGCTGCATCTTTGTCCTTGCAAGGTGGGCATCTGCCCTGCGTATATAGGTCTAACATGGAGAAGCGGCGGCATTTCCTCCTAGCCTTGGTGAGAGAAAGAAAGGAAGGCCTAAGGAGTAGGCGTGGCAGAATGGAGGCCAAGTCCAAACTAGTAGCAAGCAGACAAGCCTGCCTGAGCAATGGCTTGGAAACTCCCCTCTGGAGTTAATTTCAGTCACAGTGTCTTTCTATTAAGTGAAGCAGTTGGTCGGCTGTGGGTGTCAGAATGTCCCTATAAAACTGGAATCCAATCTCATCTGGGGGGAGGGGGGAAGTGGAGCAGAGAGAAAGAGAGGAGGGGAAGGAGGGAGGGAGGGAGCTGGCAGGCTTTACAGGTACCAGTGGGGTAAAGAGAGCAATTTGTTAGGTCTGCGCTGTTGGGGGCTGATGAAATTCCCACCTAGTTCTGCCTTGTGCTTAGAAGCTGGAGCGAGCTGGGTCTGCGGGTCAAGCTGCTTTCTGGCTAGTTCCAGAGCTCCCTGTCTGAGCTTATCTGGGGCACTGTTTTGGGCCATTCACATCTGGGACCTACACACTGCCAGGCAGCCTTTACTAGGACGGGCACCTCGGTGTCTCACTTCTCCCATGACTGGCGCTGTGGCAGCAAGTTCCCACCTTACTCGTTCTCTTGCCAAAGTTATGGGTAAAATAATTAGCGTTGCCATTTTCCAGACCAGGAAACTGAGGCTCCAAGGAAGTTACCCAAGATCACTTAGCTAGAAAGGGGGAAGCATCAGAATTTGACCTCAGCCATTTTTACTCCAAAGTCCACATGGTACCCCTGCATCAGGCCTCCGTGGCCCACAGCATAATTTGCTGAGGAGAAGCATACTGTGGGTGCCTATGATCCACCTATAGTCTGTCCCACCAACAAGAGTATATAAGTAAAGCCAGGGAAGGCTTGCTTTTCCCAAAATGTAGGTAAACTGGGGAGGCGGATGGAAGAGATTTCAGTCACACTGTAAAGCAGGCTCTCAGAGACTCCCCCTCCAATCTGATAGAGGTTCATCTGTCTCCCTTTAAGTCGACCGCCATTTTGGAATGGGAACACACCAGTGAAGTCCACAGTTCCGTTCTTTAGATTTGCAAAGGCATACAAAGAGATGAAATGTTTTTCCCATTTTCCTCCAAATCTTATTTTTCTGAAATGTTTCTCTACATCATAGTGTAGATTTACCCTAAGGGAGCCTGTTAGCTCTAGAGGGCCTGGCTCATTCTTACCTTGGGAGGATCTAGGGCCCTGAGGCTCATTCTCCCAAGGTTAGGCCCAACTGACCTGTGGAAGGGTCCCTGAAGAATGCCAGCCTGGATGCCCATCGGGTACCCATCTGAGTGCACAGCAGACCTATCCCTGCAAGTATTCCAGGACCGAATCCAAAGCAGCCCTGGATGCACAATGAGGCTGTTTCCTAGCGACCAGGTTGGACTGAGAAAGCTGAGACCAGCCGCCCTGGGGCTGGAGTCGAGTCACCGAGCACCAGGCCCTGACTTGGCAGTCCTTGAGGGAAACATATGGGGCTGAACAGATGGGCCAGGCACAGGCGCCCCAAGCTAGAACCAGAAAGACAAGAGCAGAGCTAGGGAGGGAACTGAGAGAAAAGCAGGGAGACTGGTCAGGAATTGGCTCACAGAGCCAGGCTTGGGACAGGCTTAACACTGCTGTGGATAAACAAAAGGAGGCAACTTCTGCACAGCTTGGCAGCTGGACTGGAAGGCTTCTCTTCCTGGGACATGCACCCTCTAGTGAGCAGTAAGGGCCCTGAAGGCTCTCCCAAGGGGACCTAGGAACAGCCCACAGGTGTTAAAGCATCCTGGGTAGCAAGTGGTCCATTTCTGAGGCCTGTGCTCTGTGGACACATAAGAATACCTCTCCCCTGCTGTGATTTTTCTTCCTGCTCCAAAAGAGGCACTTATTTGTCTGCAAAAAAAAAACTGATCTGTTTTCAACCCAAATCTGAAGACACTACAGAGAAATGGGGTTCCCATGGTCACTTTTGATGAAAGGCCTATTGGGTAGTCTCGCTGCACTCTTATCTGCAGGGCTGTTTGGATGGATGGGTTTCTGAAGCTGGCTCTGCGTCCTATGAAAGGTGACAAGTGAGCATCATCAGCCTGTGGCAGGGGAGGCTTAGGGTGAGCATAGCTCATGGCCGGGTGTTGTGACACTCCAAGGAGCACCTACAGGCATGTCTCTCTGGGAAGCCTTCAGTGCCACAAGTGCTCATGGAAGAGGACTGTCCCAGGACAGAATCCAGCCGGGCAACTGGATGGTACAGAAGCAGGATTCTTTTGTCCCAAAGAGAAGAGCCATCCTATAAAGTGGGGAATTCACCACCACCTTTCCACAGAGCACCATAACCAAGTGGAAGTCCAGGGAGATAGACGTATGCTCAGGTATGTGGGAATGTGGGACACTTTCCCCACATTAGAGCCATCTTAAATCAGAATGCAGTCTTTGGCAGGCAGAGAGCTCCTGTCGGTGGAGGTGTTTGAGCCAAGGCTGGCCAGTGCCCTGGTAGGCTGTTGGAGAAGTTGAGCAGCCACCAGATGAGGCGAAGGCCCCTTCCAGGCCTGCAGCTCTAGATCTTTATGAAGAAGTTCATTGAAGAACTCAAAAGTTCTATTCTAGGAATTGACTCCGATGTCCCTGGGTATTTTGTAAAGGAGACATCCTCCTGAAAAGAGTATTATAGAATCAGAGGAAATATGGGGAAGGGGCTGGTGGGGACGGGGCGAGGGAGTGGACAGAGAGGAGGGAGGGAGGAAGAGAAGGGAGCGAGGAAGAGATGGGAGAGAGATCTTCAGATCTGGTTTATCATAAATCTTTGCCAACTGCTCAGGAAACAATGTTCCGACATGGCTACTGGCCACAGACAACCGGTGCCTTTCAACAAGTGGTAGCGAGACCTAGCCTGCCAACCTCTTCCCCAGCCTGGAGGGGAACACCCTGAAGTGTGACAAGAGCCCTTCCCTTTACAGTATCCCTCAGAAGCCTCCCTCCATGGTGTGGCCTGGAAACCGGATTGTTCTGGGTCACAGGGCTGTCATTTGCTGGGCGGGCAGCCCATGTGAGCCTGTGTTGTGAGTTGCTGCTGTTGGTGGTGGTGGTGGTGGTGTGTTTTTTTTTTTTTTTTTTCCCTAAATGGCTTAATCTGCCAGTGTTTGTGGAGCATCCTCAGAATCAAAGTGTCTTTCACGTAATTATTGTTAATTGCACAGACTATTCTATAAACTCATCCAATTAAGAGAAAGTTATTAACTTTATAAAATATCTCAGGCATCCCACAGTGCCGTGTGTAGATGGAATAACAGTTTGAGAGGCAGAGTCAGCATGAAATATCATGCAAATGATGAGGCTTATTTACTTCTTCTTAAAAATAACATCGACACAACATCGACACCGCTGGGGTAGGTTTCCTCTCAGTTGCCGAGAAACACTGGAGCCAGTGGTCAAGCTCAGAGCATATCTCTCCTAGGCCAGCATCCTCAGAACAGGCCCAGGCTTGCCTTTGGTTGGGGTATTGGAGAATCTCAGATGGTCTCAGCTCCTAAGGACTGTGTAGAATCCTAGATCCACCACTGGTGTACTATGTGATCTTTCACGACCTACCTAACCTCTTTGGGCACCTACAAAATAAAAATACTAAGCTTCTAGCAATATTGTAATGAAAAGCTGCATAGGTAGCTAAGTCTGGAAAGTGCTTGTCTTGCAAGCGTGAAAACCTGGGTTTGATCCTCAGAATGCACATTTAACATCAAAAGCAGGTGTCCTGGCACACATTTGTAACCCCAGCACATGGGAGACAGAAGCAGGTGGAGCCCTGGGGCTTGTTGTCTGGTGGGGGGTTCTGCCTGGAGAAAGGAGAAAGAAAGAAATGAAGGAAAAAAGGAAAGAATGGAGACAGAAGGAGAGAGAAAAAAGAAAAAGAAGGTAGACAGTGCCTAACGAATGACACCCAAGGTAGTCCTCTGGTTTTCACATGCATGTGCACAACTCACACAAGAATGCACACACATGAACATATACATGTACATACAGATATATCCTCACACACACATATGCACACACATACAAGGAACATATACACACACATACAAAAGTACATCCTCCAACACATACACACACACATGCACACATGTGCGCGTACATTCCATGAATGAGTACATAGCAAACACTTGGAGCTGTGTCTGCTTGTAAGAGCAGTCAGCAGCCGGGCATGGTGGCACACACTTGTGAAGCAGAGGCAGGTGGATTGCTGTGAGTACAAGGCCAGCCTGGTCCACAAAGCTAGTCCAGGACAGCCAGGGCTACACAGAGAAACCCTGTGTCCAAAAAAAAAAAAAAAAAAGAGCAGTCAGCAGATTTGGGTCAGGGTTAGTGTCTTCATCATTGCTAGACTTTTGACGGTAGTTCTGAAAATGTCAGGCTCTCCCTGGAAGCTCCCTCTTAGCTGCTATGCCACTGTGAGATATTGTCAGCTTCTGCACCACTAGCCATTACATGTTATTATTATCTTAAAATCAATCACGACTGGGCTGTGGTCTCTGCAATAAATGTTTTAATGAAGTGCAGTGCACCTGGGTCAAAGGACATAGATGGCAGATGTGCAATTTAATGATCTGCCAGGAAGTAAACATATATTCATAATCATCACTTCCCTCAAGGACCAGGACATTGCCAGTTCCCCCCAAAGGCCTTGTGTTTCCCTTCGAGTACCCTATCCCCAAGAGAAAGTAAAATAAAATAGAATAAAATCTAATTACAGTAGACTAGCAAGATGGCTCAGGGAGTAAAGGTGTCTACCACCAAACCTGACTGCTTGGGTTCGATCCCACGACCCACAAGCTGGAAGGAGAGAAGGGACTCCTGCAAGTTGGGCTTTCACTCCACGTGTGAGCTGTGGAATGCACGCACACACACAAACACACATGCACACAAATAAATCTTTAAAAAGCTATATATAATCGTGTGAGATGGAGTGGGGCCTGACCTCTTTGGTTCAAGCTTATGTTTATGAGATCCCTCTGCCGAGCTCCAGCATGTGCTCAGGTGTGCACCCACAGCAGAGCAAGATGTGCTGCTGGCTAGATGAAACCCTGATGCTCACCGTGGAAAGAAAACTGACCAAGCAAAGCCCCAAGCAAAAATCCCCCCTGAGAACATAGGAGCCACCTAAGCATTTCCACCGGAGGCCATGGCTGTGCGTTTGCTTGGTTTGGGGCACATCAGTGTTGCGTGTGTTTCTAGGGTCTGGGTCCATGTGACATCTCAGTGCTTTTAAAGAGAGTCTAGTGATCAGAGTAGGGTAATACACAAGCCTATGGCCTCAAAGGATTTTTATTTCTTTGAGTTGGAAACATTCAAAACTGTGTCCTAGGAGCTGTTTTAAAATAACCGTTCATTGCTATCAACCATATCATCCTGAGACTGTGACACAGTTTATAATTCCTCCACTCCGTCTATCTAGTGGCACCCTGGGACCCGCTACCCATCCTTTTTCCACCCCCCCTTCTCAGCCCGTGGTAAAGTGGTCATGGCAGGGGAGATGGGTAGCTCTGGGAAGATAATTCAGTAGATAAAGTGCTTATTGGACAAGCACGAAGACCAGAGTCTGATCCTCAGAACCCATGTTTTGCTTTTGTTTAAAGCCAGGCTCAGCAGCGTGCACCTATAATTGCTGAGCGGGCTGCATCAGGACAGCCCCAGAGACAGACTGGCTAGGCAATAGAGCCACATCCCTGAGCTCGGGTTCAGTGAAAGACCCTGACTCAAAAAATAAGGTCAAGAGCAACAGATGTTGCTGATGTTGACCTCTGTCCTGCACACAGGTGCACAAAATGAAGTCACTCTGGATACCTTCCTAAGCCCTGGTGTCAGTTCCAGCAGTGGGAACAGTCCAGCCAGCTGTCACTCTGCCGTGAGTGGCAGCTGATGACAGTCTAGGCTCCCTGAGAGCACTAACCCCCAACCCAGCAGAATAGTAGGGAAGTCATTTGAGTGGGAGTGAGCACGCCAGGCAACAACGCTTGCTAGAAGTCTGCTTACAAGGAAGGCCATAGCATCATATGGCCCCAGAATACCTTCCTTCACAGGGATTCTGTTTATTACAGGGTTGCTACATTGGACTGTCTGAGCGGGCAGTGGGACAAACCTCAAGGCTGCTTATGTGAGGTAAAATAGGGTGGCTGAGAGTTGGCCGTGGGTCCCAGATCCTGGGAGGCAGTGGCTTCCCAGCAGGAGGCCTGTGTCCCTGCTCCGTAGTTTTCCCATCTAGAGCTGAGACTCAGACTGTCCAAAGGCACATTTATCATGGTGCAGATATTGTGGGATAGTGTGAGGAGCTCCTGCCTAAGAAGTGGTGGTGCTCTTCTGCCCAGAGCACCTGCTTGGGGCATAGAGGGGCACCTCACTCTCCAGGTGGAGTTCCTTCCACACAGCCTAGTCACATAGCCTCAGCAGAGGAGCTGCAATATAAGAAGTGGGGAGATCTGCCCCTGAAACATGCCCTGGAAGTCACTGGGATATCAGAAAGAGAGAGACAGAGACACAGAGAGAGACAGAGACACAGAGAGAGAGACAGAGACACACAGACAGAGGGTCAGAGACACAGAGAGACAGAGGGACAGAGACACAGAGAGAGAGACAGAGACAGAGAGACAGAGAGAGATAGACAGAGAGAGACAGAGAGATAGACACAAACACACAGTCAATTGTGTGTGTGTGTATGTCCATATATGTGTGTGTATGTGGTGTGTGTGTGTGTGTGTGTGTGTGTGTGTGTGTGTGTGTGTGTATGAATGAGCAATCTCTCCTCTCACTCTCGTGAGAATTCCTTGTCCTGAAGGATGTACATAGGACTTACTGCCCAAAGACACTCCTGGGGTTGCAAACTTCAGCATCTGTTAGGGGCTCAAGGGTGTCATGGATTTCAGCATCTCTTCATCATGTTGAGGGTCAAGTGGGTGGTGTTGTCTTTCCCTCCTCAGCATCATTCCCTCACCCCCATCTCGCAGTCTCAGCAGACAGTGACTGGGGTCTTAGTATTCCATCTCCCAGCCAGAGAAACCAAGGCACCAGAAACTTAAGTGACCTTCCCTGCCACCCCACTCCAACTCAAAAGATCTTTGATCCAAATCTACCACTAAAAGGACATGTGGCCCAGAGCAACCTGGGATGGACTGTTCGACCACAGGGTATTCAGTGGGGTTTGCCATGCATGGTTACCAATGATGGCAAACAATGCCCTTTGTCTGTGGGCATCAAAGCCTGCCTCTGCTCTGGGCTCACCTCCAGCCTGATTCATGCCAGGCCTGGCAGGAGCAGCACCGGACACATTTTGAGGCAGATGAGTGCTGGGTCCCGTGTGTTGACATGGCTTTTCCTCTCTGCACTACACATTCTGATGTGGGTCAACCTTTCTTAATGTCAAAATCCTGGGAGTCTGCTAGAGCCTGAGAGCTCAGGCTGGACCTGGAGCTGAGAAGACCTGAACCTGGCTCCCAGCTCCACTGCCAATTAGTTGCATAACCTTGAGCATGCCACCAAATTCCTGAGTTTTCTCTTAAGCCCCACAGGGATAATTCTCCTATCCTGGGTACCTGGGAGGTTGTTTTAGTAATCACATCCGGGGACTGAAGAAGGAAGTGAGCGAGGAGGAGAAATGAGGATCAACTGATGAAGGCACCCATTAGATAACGGGGCTCCAGGCTCTGTGTGAGCGGCAGCAGCTGGGGCTTGGAGGTCCCCATAGCCACCTTCATCCCAGACAATGAGCCAGAAGCAGGCAGCCGGAGGATGGTGTGCTAACACTGAGGATAGAATTGTGACCAGCCCCAGCCCTGTGATCTCAAGAAACCTCTCATCTCTGGAAACACAGATGTTTCTTATCTTCTGGTCATTGTGTCCTGTGACCATCTCATAGTGAGCTTAAACAAACTAAGATGGCTCCTGTCACCAGACTGTGTCTTAGGGAATGAATGCTACATAAACAGTTCACCACTAACTGAAAAGGGATGTGACTCCGAGCAAGCACGTACACCCAGACCTAGGTAAACCTCAGCATCTAAGGCAGCTGGGTGGCTTTCCCCATGTCTCAGGAATACTTCCTGAAAAGGAAAAGTGGTTATTGCTATCCAAGAGTGTGCCCACTTCTGTCTCAGATGAAACCCACCACAGCCTCATCTCACTGGCCAGGATAGACCTCTGATGACCTCTCTCCGAACAGTGATTGAACCAGGACCAGGGTAGCTGCAGCTGTCTGCAGCCCCTATTACCGAGCCTTGCAGGGGTCTGTCCTTGTCCTCCTCCCACCTCTCCTGGCTCTGGCAGGAGGCAGCTGGGAAGAGCCGACTTAGTCTCTGACCCCCTGGGGCCGGTTATATTTGGATGTTAAAGGTAATGACACATCCCACCAAGCCCTCCCTCTTGCCTGCTTCAGTAAAGACTCCTGGCAGGGAGGGGGCTGGCTTATATTTAGGGCTGGCATTCCCTGGTAGGCATCCTGTTCAGAAATGGAAATTCTTTTAATAGCTAGCCAGACCCAAGTATTTAATGAGCTGGTGTTGACTTTTTGATTTCTTGTTCTTGGTGGAGAACTGTGCGCTGCCTCAGCTAATTAAGAGTCCCTGCTCAGAAAAATATCCCATTTTCTGTGCCTCAAGAAGACCAGGAGTTCAGTCCCACTCCTTGGGGACCCCTTCTCCTGTCCCCTTGAAGCCTCCGCCTCGCCTTGAGAAGCTACTTTGCTTACAAAAATGTGCCTCCTCCGGGAAGCCTGCCTGGATTTACCCACCTGCTTCCAACTGTCCCTTTACTGGCATCAGATGTGCCCTTGGGTCTTTTTCAAGGGCACCCACTATGTGTCACCAACAACTATCAGTGACGTGTAAGGACACCTGTCTCCTGTTTGCAGCCACAGACTGTCAGGGCTGAAGGAATCATCTGGAGTGAAAACTTCCTCTAGAATCTGATGAAGGACGGAAGTTGGGGAACGTGAACCATCTACTGGGGGGAGGGGAGGCACATATACACACATTTGTTCCAGGCCAGCACATGTGTGTGTGTGTTTTTATCTGCACATGTGTGTTGTGTGTGGAGGCCAGAGGACAGCCACAGGTATCATGCCTCAGGTAATGTCTACTTAGTAATAATAATCGAGACTATGCTTCTCACTGGCCGGAAGTCATAAAACAGACTAGGCTGACTAGCCAGCAAGCCCAAGGATCACGTGGCTCAATCCCCACAGCACCAAGATTGGGCTTTTTTTTTTAAATGTGGGTCCTAGAGACTAGACTCATGTCCTCACGCTTTACCTACTAAGCCCCCTCTGCAGCACATGTGCACAAAAATCCAAGGACGATTTCTTCAGAGGCGCATGGGCACTCGGTGTCTGTCCATAGGCTCCAGGTACTGTGTCTAACGCTTTAGCCCCCTGGTGCAAGTATGTGACTTCCACGGTGATAGGAAGTGACTTCCCCAAGGTCACACAGTATGTGGCCGAAGAAGGTTGGGGTGACGTCATCCAGGTCTCTTCCAATAGCACTGCTGCATCTCCTGTAAGGGTCTCCTCCAGCATTGGGACCACCAGCCCAGAAGAAAGCTCTCTGTACCCAGAGGCCCTTCTCTGCCACTTCTGTTGTGGCCAATGACTGTGAGAAGAGACATGCACGTTGGTTCTGGCTATGCCTGGTTTCTGCAGGTACCCGGGGTGTATAAAGGAAGGAACAGGGCAGTGCAGATGAGGAGTACCATATGCAGTGTGGCCAGGACTGTCCTTGTTCCATGCTGCTAAGTGCTCTGGTGTCCCCTCCTAGGAGAGCGGTTCTACTCCTCAAGAAAAAACTGCCTTGGTATCTACAACACAGGACTTGATGCGCAGCAGGAGCTGGGGGGTGGGGGGGTGTAGGATTCGGAAAGGGGTGCAGGAGAAGAGAACAGGCTAGGGAGGAGATGGATGGCACGACACTGATGTGAAAAATGAAAATAGAAACCTTCCTGACTGATGGGAAAACACCTGACTTCCCTGACAATGGTGCCTGGGGTCTGTGATGGGGATCTGCCGATGAGATGGAAAGTTTGCAAGCAAGCTATGAGGAAGGAGGCAGAGAAAGGGGGAGGGTAAGGAAGGGGAGAGTCTCTCAACCTCACCTGCCCTATAGGGCTGTGTATAAGCAGCCAAGGGTTCACTGGCTAACCCCTGGATGCAGAGCCCTGTACCCAGGGCTGCAGAACACCCAGAGGGTACCCCGCCACATCCCTCAGATCTTATAGCCCATGTGACAGTGGAGAATAGAAAATCCACAGACCACTGCAGTCCTCAGCCAAACACAGCTGCCTAGAAGGTACCACATTGTGAGAGTATAGGTGGGTTCACTGGAGAGAGCTGAGAAGCTTCCCTGAGGAGACAAGGAGGAGAAGACACAGGTTATCTTAAGGGATGCGGGGTGGGTGGCAACGTACAGAGAAGAGACTGACTCAAAATCCAAGGAAAGAAAAAGTGTGTTCTCTGAAACAGGGAGAGACTTGATTATGGCTGGCTGTGGGCAGGGAGAAGACAGTGATGGGCCTTTTACCAAGGTGTTAGGAGGGTACCACCCCTTTCACTAAGGAAATGGAGCCCGGCCAAGACTTCAATGCAAAGGATGAATTGGTTTTGTTGTTCAGTCAAGATGGTGAGTGCCACCAAGGACCAGGAAGACCAAAAACGATGAGAAAGACACAGTCCCTGATTTCGGAAGCCTGCAGAACTCAGCTTCCCCCATTACACAGAATGGAAAATTAAGACAAGTATGGAAAGGCTATATATGTTGCTGTGGTCTGAGTACTCCCCAACCTTGGACCAGGGATAGCATGCCTGTAGTGTGCTCTCCTTATAGCAAGAAGTTGGGGGTGGTGGCATCAAGGCTCAAGAAGATTAAAGATGCCACAAGAGGACACAAATAGAAAGGAAACAAACTGAGGTTCAAATGCAGATAGCCTGGCTCCGCTGAGGCAGGAGTGCAAAGCCACAGTCAGAGGGGCCCTTCTGACTCTCTCAAATTTCTCCAGATCCCTCTGTCTCTGGCCCAACCACTCCACTCCACACACACACACACACACACACACACACACACACAGAGGCCTTTCTCCCAGGAGGCTTGGCTGAAGTGGAGAAGTCTAGTCCAACAGTGACAGACTCCATGAGCTCAGGACTGAAAGAGTCAGGTGGCAAAGTAAGTGAAAGTTGGCTGAGGGTCTCAGCTTAGGTGCCCCTGCCCCATTCTGTCTGGTTTCGCTTTCTGGGTAGAACTGGTTTTGTATGTGACTCCATGAAGGACTCCAAGCTTGCTACAGATGGCTGTACTAAGCCTGGAGATGGAGGACTGGAGTGTAAGGCCACAGGGAGGCCTGAGCTGGGAAATGGTTGTCATAGCAGCCCCATAATGCAGTGGAAGAGGAGTGGGGCAAAGAGGAGGGTTGGAAGGTCTTAACCAAGGGGAGAGAGAGAAGCAGGAGGAATCTTCAGTGCAGCAAGGAGCCCTAGCCTTCAGGGCCCTCCCTGACCCACAGGCAACAGGCAGCCTGTTCTGCAATGCAGGCCAACGGCAGTCCCCAGAGGTCCTGCAACCCCATGGCAGGGAGCCCAGGATCCCAGACAGGCCCTGTTGCCACGGAGGCATAGGCAGACAGAATGGCATGAGGGGAGATCTTTTCCATCTCAGCCTCCCCCTGGGACTATCAAGCCACTTGGCCTCTCATCTTCGTCTGCCTCTGGAGGCCTTAGAAGAAGCCAGACTAGTCAGAAAGGCAGGTGGAGAGCAAGATGTGATAAGAGAAAAGTTACTGAGACTGGTGAGCCCACCTTCCCTGAGCATAAATATAGAAGCGGCAGTGATGATAAACCTGGCCAGTCAAGAGAAATCCCATTAAAGGAGCAGAGCTCGTCTCCCTACTCACAGGTTGGCATCCTTACCCAAGGTGAGGCCTCTGATGCCCGTTGCCTTTGAACACAAGCCTTGAGGGGAACGGGGAAGGCAGAACTCTGTGCAGCAGCCGGATGCAGTGAGAGATCTAACTCACAGCAATCACCTCAGAAATGTGTTCAGAGCAATTGCTCTCGCTGGGGTCTGGATGCCGTAGCCACGTGGGCCGCTTCTCACAGCAGCATCTCTCCTTTCCCGTACCCTGCTGCTTCGTGGAAATCTCTTTATGCCGTGAAGTGTTCAGTCCAGTGGGCAGGTGCTGAATACCAAGGGTCAGACACCAGGCTGGTGTGCTGGCCTCATGCAGACACTATCTCTCATTCTCACTCTCTGCAAGGAGTGGTTCTGGGGCATCTCAGCACAGCACGTAATGAATGTGCCTAGGGGAGGATCAGAGCTTTGGCTCCGCCAGGCTTGGCTTGTAATACCAATTCTGCTAGTACCTGGTGTGGCACTCTGGCCAAGGCAGCTGTCCACTGAGGCTCCTCGTTGATCAAGTCGGGGTTAAGAATTCCTTCTCTGAAGGATCGCTTTAAAGGTTCTATATAAATGTATCTAAAGCATGGTAGATGGTCGGTAAGTTTGAGTTACTAGCGATGGTGATGTGTCTGGCCCTCATATAAGTATCTTGATCTTGAAGACAATTCAGAAAATTGCCTCCCACCCCCTCTGTGCGTGCGTGCGTGTGCGTGTGTGTGTGTGTGTGTATGCGTGTGCATGTGTGTGTGTGTGTGTGTGTGTCCATCCAAAGGCATGTTATTTCTTAGTGTGGCCTCACTTGACTTCACTATTACACTTATATAGAAGAGAGGAGTTGGCTTACCCTTCACTGAGAATTTTTAAAAACCTCCCTCCCTACTGAATTCTACTATGGTACTTCAAAACATCCATCTTAGGCTACAGAAAATATTAGAGCATTTGTGATTTGAATGAAAAGTGTCCCCCACAGTGTTTGAACACTTGGTCCCCAGTTGGTGGTGGGAGGGAAGGAGGTGGGTCACTAGGGGCAGGCCTTGAGCTTTTGTGGTCCAACCCCATGCCCTGTCCACTCTATGCTTCCTGACTGAGCTCTCACTGTGACCGACTGCCTCATGTCCCTGGTCCTTGTCCCTTGTCCCTTTCTCCACTCTGATGGGCTGCACTTCTTCTTAAACTGTGAGCCACAGTGCACCCTTCCTCCTCTAAGCTGATTTCATCGTGTGTTTTCACTGCATCACTGAGAGAAGTCGTTCAGAGGACGACATTTATCCTGTGCTGTCATCCCCTGATTTAGTTTTTGATAAATCCATACATTTCAAAAAAAAAAAAAGAAAAGAGCTTGGATTCTGTAGGTGTGCGGCCCTTGCGAGCACTTCATACCCACCATCTCATTTCATCTTCGTAGCCAACTTTGACGTGGACAGTTCGTGATCCTCGTTGCACAGGGCAGGAAGCCTGAGCCTAGAGAACTTAACTCGCCCACTGTTTTAAGGTAAACACAGAACCAATAGTCAAAAACTCTTGGAGCCAGAGGTCTAAGCCACCATGAAACTGCCCCATGGTTTTCTTCAGCTTTTGAGGCCTTGGGAAGAGCCACAGATGGATCAAAAGTAGCCTAAGTGTTCAGTTCTAGCATAGGGGTGGCAACCTCCCCTTCCAGAAACCTGAAATCTTTCAGGCCAGTCTGAGAGATTCTGCCTGCCTACTATGGCCAGGTCAGTAGAGCCCGTGTCACTTCTGCTCACAAGGGATCTTGATGGCATCTTTCTCAGCTACATTGTGAGTGGCTCAATGGTACCTGCTAGCAATCAATCAGTTGGTACTAAGTGGGCAATAGCTGTATGCCTGGCCTTGCACTGGGTGCTACAGAGTGTAGAGACAGGGACTCCATCTTGAGTATCCCCCAGGGAGCCGGAGGATAGACATCCACATGCCGAGATGATGGGCTGTGCCAGGCCACCGTGCTCTGATGTGGAGCAGAGGGGTTTTTCAAGGCTGACCTCAGCTCAGACCATTCTCAAATCTGGAACCATACAGTGGGCACTCAAGCCTTCTTGGCAGACCACACCTCTCATTTTCAGAGGGCACCAAAAGGCTTCACGTATGAGCCATGACTAGCTAAGGTTGTTGATTCTGAAGTGAAAACAGGTATGGGCGAATCTGTGCATTTCAAAGAGACATGAACTTGTGTTTTGTGGGGCATGTGGCCCATTGCAGCAGCAGAGAATGTGATGAGGGTGAAAGGTGACTCTCCCAGCCTCCACACAGAGACTGGACTGGCTGTTACTAGCTGATTGGCCAAGGACTCCTGTGTACCCAGATCATTGAGTTAAAGGGAAACAACAAAACAAAACCATCCAGGAGGCCAGGCCTCTGCATTCAGATTCCCTCTGCACTTTCCCCCACGGACTGTCCCTGACTTGATCAAGAGGAGGATCTTCCTTTGGTTGTCTGTTCCTCCTTTAGAATCAGCGTTATTCTCAGGACTTGGGGTGGGGCTGCAGAGATGCATTCTTTTTACAGGGCAAACGACTGAGCATATTTATAGCGTTGCCTCTCTCTTGAGTATTTGCATTTAAACCAGGATCAAAGGCTTAAATGAAAGGAATAGAACCCAGATATGGGACTCAGACCTTGTTGGATGCTGATAAGCCTTAGGAGGAGGCAGTGCTTCTAGATCTTTCTTAGGGGTGCCACCCATTCCAACTAAAGGCAGGTCCTGCTGATGAGTGAAGCCACTGGGCCTTCTCTTACTATCAGAAACGTCAAGGTCTCACTATGAAGACTCTGCCCCCTAACCACTACACCTCTCGACCTTTCAGCCCTGTTTCCTTTGTGAAAGACCAATGGTCCAAGTTGGAGGAATCATGCAAGACCTTGACCTCAAGGCCTCTCTCTCTCTCTCTCTCTCTCTCTCTCTCTCTCTCTCTCTCTCTCTCTCTCTCTCAATATTTACTTATTTATTATTATGTATACAGTGCTCTGCCTACATGTACACCTGCATGCCAGAAAAGGGCATCAGATCACATTACAGATGGTTGTGAGCCACCATGTGTTTGCTGGGAATTGAACTCAGGACCTCTGGAAGAGCAGTCAATGCTCCTAACCTCTGAGCCATCTCTCTAGCCACTATAAATATGCTTTCTTTCTTTTTGGTGTTTTGTTTGTTTGGTTTGGTGTGGTGTGTGTGTGTGTGTTTATTTTTGGTTTTTGTTGTTGTTGTTGTTGTTGTTGTTTGGTTTGGGGGGGCTTGTTGTTGTTGTTTGTTTGTTTTCTGTTTTTCGAGTCAGGGTTTCTCTGTGTAGCCTTGACTGTCCTGGACTAGCTTTATAGGCCAGGCTGGAGGCCTTGCTTTCTTGTAGATCAGTTTCTGAGAAGAGAAAGGCAGAATTCCCCCAGATGAGGCAGAGCAGGCAGCATGTGCAAGTTGCTTTGCTGAGCTGGACCTGGGGGAGGGGCAGGGAAGAGAAGTAGTGGGTGCTGACTGGGGCCAGGGAACAGCTGGAGTGCCTCTGAGGGAGCAGCTGCTACAGGGAGTCTGCTCTGTGGGTGTGCAGCAAAATGGTGGCTTTTAATACTTTTCAAGGGATAATCTTGTTCAATAAATTCCAGCTGAGGAGGTGGGAGCTACCCTCACATGATTCCTGCCCTCCTTCCTGTCCTCCCTCCATGTCCTCTACAGACCTGCCCCAAGGGTTCAAGCACCTCACCCCCATCCTCTTCCTCCTCCAGCCCTGGCCTCCTGTCTGCTCCAGGAGGAAAGGTTCTTATCCTGTGCCGTCATGCCCAGCAGCACCCAAGGAAAGGAAGCCGCCATCCCCACAACCACGTGACTTGGGTACCAGCTATGCCAAGAGATAATGACAGGTTGAGTGTTCTCAGCCTAGTGAGGAGATGCATGCAAATGACTCGGCTCTGAATGGGCTTAATTGTCGCTGCCTGGTGTGGCAGCTCAGACCACCTCCTCCTCCCTCCCTGCTCTGGTGGAGGGGGGAAAAAATGGAGCAAGGAGCAAAGGAGATCCTGTGGTGTGGGGAGGACTGAGCTCAAAACACCCCCTAGGACCCAGAGCCCTAGAAATGAGAAAGCTGGCAGGCTCCCTCAGCTAGTGTGCAGCTGGGACCAGAGAGCGAGGATGAGCTCCAATCCCCAACAAACCAGATCCACAGTGAGATGCTCTGTACCTGTAAGTCTCTTTATGTGTCACAGCTCAGCCATGAGAGGCGCCTGTCACATGACTGTAAGACAGTCCCGCTTGGCCAGCAGGACCTGAAACAGAGTGGGGAGGAGGTGGGGGGTGGGCATAGAACCATGGGAGGAAGGCCCTCCCTGAGTACCATAGGAGATCCTGTCCCCAGCTCATCCTTCTGCCAGGGTACTGACAGAGCTGAGTCTCTCTAGATTTGGCAGGGACTAATTCAGGTACTCAGAAATAGACACCACTAACTTACTGGATGTTTCCTATAGTTCAGGCATTTCCTTCAGTGTTTCTGCACAGCATTTGGGAAAACAGTTTGCCTCTCGTCCTTTCTCTACAATGTTGTCTCTGTTGTTATCCCCCACATCGGCAGAGGAGGAAGGTGAGATGGATTTACGGAGCTTGCTCCATGTAACACACCTCAGCATAGCTCAATTGAAGTGTGGAGCGAGGCTAGGATAATCCACGGACACTCGGTGCTTTCCTGGAGGCAAGGCAGCCATGGTGAGACCCTGATGCTAAGCAGGGCGTTGTGGTGCTTCTGAGTGGGTGTGCATTCTTGTTGACCTGGCTGTACACTTGTCTTTTGACCCATCTGGAAGTCTGTTCTGTGTGGTGGCAGATACCCTGGGATGAGGGGGAGAAAACTGGAGAACAAGTCAGTGAATATGTTGCTATAGTGTGGGAAGTAGCTGGGAGGCCCCAACTCATCTAAAACATCGCCTTATGTTTTAGGTTTCCACGTGAGAGTTCGTTTGGAGAAAGGCATCTATGGTCCAAAGAAAGATATTCAATACTAAAATATTCCTATGGGTCCCTTTCTAGTTCTTAGAGTCTAGGTCACCTGACCCACTAAAGATTCTTTACAAGCAGGTCCTGTGGCTTGCTAGCTAGCTAACCAGTATAGCAAAAATCACTAATTCCAGGTACAGTGAAAGACCCAATCTAAAAGAAATGACAGAACCTGGAGAGATTGCTCAGCAGCTAAGAGTACTTGGTGTTCTTCCCCATAAGCTGAGTTTAGTTCCCAGAACCTAAATTGTGCTTCTTACAACCTTCAGTGCCAGGGGATCCCATGCCCTCTGCCAGCCTCCTAGGTCATAGGCACTCATGTGGCACACATTTGTAAACTCAGGCACTCACACATACACATAAAACAAAAACAAATCCTTAAAAAGAATACAGTGCAAAGGAATAGAGGAAGACATCAGGTGATAATCTCTGACCTCCACATGTCTGCATGGATGAGAACACACATACACACACATACATATATATATACACACACATACACACACATATATACACCCACGTATGCACACATGCGCGCACACTCACACAACACACACACACACACACACACACACACACACACACACACACAAGAAACCATTTGAAAACCTCTGTCCAAAGACCAGCATCCAACCAGATCCAAACTCCTGTGGACCAGAGCTCAGCTTGGCCATTTGGTGTCAAGGGCTGGCCACTGAAGAATCCCCTCCCAGGAGCAAACAAAACAGGGATCAGTGTCATCTCCTTTAAATCATCCTGGAAAATGGGACAATAAAAGGGGGGATTCATCTGAACAAAATAAAAAGCCTCCTGGTTTCACAGCGACTGCCTTCCCCCAATCCCCCCCCCCCCCCCCCCCCCTGACACCACCACCACCAAGGCTGCAGCAGAATTCTCACGTTAATTGGTCAGGAATTCTCTAATCACTGAAAGGAAACTGGGGTTGAGCTCTGCATTACGGTGCTAATTCTGTAATCCTACTGCATTAATGTTATTAAATGTCACTGAGTGATTGCTTTCCCAGTGTTTAAATTCTTAATGCACTTATCCTTTCAAAACTTTGGGCACCAATGTCAAAAAAAAAAAAAAATCACTGAAAACCCTGCTGTAAAATCAGGTAGTCAAAAGCTTTCTCAAAACTTGGAGAGCTTGTAAGCACCTTAAAGGTGAAGCAGTCTGTGTCGAGACAATCACAGCCCAACTTTGCTCTGCTTCATTGAGTCCTGCCCACCCCCCCCCCCCCCCCCCCCCCCCCACGGTGCTGTAATGGAGTTGGCCCTGTCCTGCCTGCCTCTGCTCTCCTCCAGCCTTTTCTCCCCACCCATTGGAATCCTGAAATTATATCAACAAAGGCAAATAAACGTTTGGACATAATGCTGGGAGTTTATGAAATAAGATGAGTTTGCATCAGACTCTAGTACAGACAAAGGCAAAAGTTCAGGATTCCCCAGAGCCAAGAACTCAGAATAAGGAAAACAAGCAGAACGGTGTCTAGATCTGGCCCATGGCTCTGAACAGGCATCCTCCCCCAAGTCACCTTAGATACCCACAAAAGAGGAGTTGATAGCGTGCATGAGGAACCAAGCAGCAGCCTGGGTTTCAGTCTTTACTTTGTTTTTTTTTATTTTTTATTTTATATGCATCGGTGTTTTGCCTGTATGTATGTCTGTGTGTGTCAGATCCCCTAGAACTGGAGTTACAGACAGTTGTGAGCTGCTATGTGGGTGCTAGGATTTGAACCTGAGTCCTCTGGGAAAACAGTGCTCTTAACCTCTGAGTTATCTCTCTAGCCCCTTCAGTCCTTACTTGGTTCATAAACCTTGGCCGGAATCTAACCTGCTTCCCATTCTTAGGGAGCTGGGGCAGTGAGTTCAACTCTATGCAATACAGGGAATCATGAAAGTTGCTTGAAAAGTAGCATCATTTATTTTATGAGGATGGATTATACATGGAAAATCTCCAGAGGTGCCCAGAATAGGTTTCTCTGTTAGGCTGGCCTTCCTAGAATGCATAAGCTTGTCCCGCTGGGCAGAAGGAAGGAAAGAGAGCTGGCAAGAGTCTTTGAAAGTTCCACGTTCTGCTTTGTTTTATAAACAGTGACCGTCCACTTGTTGGGGAAGATGTTAAACAACTAAATGATCAATCAATGTTTGCCTGTTCACTATATATATTTTCCATATCAGCCTGGCCTGAGTTTGTGGATGGCGCTAAGCACAATGTGCCCATATGCTCTTTATATGTAAGCTCAATATGTCTATGCATTTTTTGTCTCTTGTTAAGTAAGGACAATATTCCCAAAGATGCAAAAGAGAAAGCAAGTTTATGAAGGATTCTGAAGTTGACAGGTTTTCCCCCATATGAGAAAAAGAATTAAGCTGCTCAGGAAGAGGTCAAGAGAAAGCAGCACTCTCAAATGAAAAGTCAAAAGTAAGCGCTGATGCTTCATCCCCTCGGGCTGAAAAGGGTCTTCAACCTTGACTCTGGGTGTCTTGAGTGCTGGTCGCCCTGCCCTGCACTCCTTTCCTCCACTAGGCTTTTTGTAGCGGTCTTTCCAGTAAGTAAGGTGACCAAGGCCATCCTGGCGCTATCCCAGGTCCTGAAAACAGCCCAGGTTCCCATCCTAGTGATTAAAGCCACTCTGGAGAGCAACCCTCTAGCCGCTGTTGTGTGGAAACTAATTTCCATATAATAACATTTTGTTATTTGTAATAAATCATACCCACAGTAAGGTGACTGGGTTATGTCATTATTTGCAAACCTACAGAATGTAATTATAATATGTCTGAAAACCTCCATGCAGAACGGTGCTGCTCCAGCCGCAGCACCGTCCAATCATAATAAAAATTTATACTGTGCTTTATGTGACTGATCATCATGGTAACTGCTCTATGCCAAGGGAAAAGAAACCCCACAGCACTGACAAATTCATGAACATGGAAACCTTGTAAATGCCAAATCGGTTGGTCCCTGAGCTAGCTACTAAGCCCCTCTCCCCCACCATGAACATTTTATAATAATATTCTAGGTGTCCCAGTTTATCTCTGTGTTGAAATGATGAAGGAGACTGGGGAGCTAGCTCAGCTGACAAAACTCTTGCTGTTTAAACATGAGGACCAGAGTTGGATCCCTGGCACCCATGTGCAAAGGCAGGCATGTTGGGGATGGCACTTGCTTGTATTCCTAGCTCCAGGAAGGCAGAGACAGGTGGAACCTTAGAGCTTTCTGTCTAGCTGTCCTAGCCTAATTGGTAAGTCCTGGGTCCTAATAATATACCTTACTTCAAATCACAAGGTGGGAGCTGGTGAGATGGCTCAGTGGGTTGCCAAGTCTGACGACCTGAGTTGTTTAACCCCCAGGACTCACATGGTGGCAGGAGAAAACCAGGTTCCACAAATTGCCCTCTGATCTGCACATGCAGTTGAGTGCACATGTACACACACACACACACACACACACACACACACACACACACACACACACACGTAATTTTTAAAATATAAATGGCTCCTGGGGAGCAACACCTGAAGTTGACCTCTGGCCTCCACACACATGTACATCTATGTGCACATATGCATGCAAGTGTTCACACACATACCAAACTGTTGACCTCATTATTTGGAGTTACCTCTTATGCATTAAATATACATGCATTAGCCTTGGCTGACATTGGTTCAAGGGGGATTTTTTAAGTAAAATGCATGTTGCTGCCCCCATTCCCCACCTTCCCCCTGTGTCCCTGTACCTCACTTCCATGCCTCGTTACCAGTTTTCTAGAGTGTGTGGTTCTACAGATTCCTATTGGGATGGTGATAAAGGCTCTATGGCCAGTGGCTGATGGACGTATTGGTTATTCATCCATCTCTCTCAATCATAGAGATACACGGAGGCCATGAGAAGTGGACTTTATAATGAGTGCTCTCTTTTCCCTGACTCAATGGAGACTTCCCAATCCCTTTAGCATATCCTGCTGGGATTTTTAGGGGGAAGGAGGAGTGGACAGGGTCTCACAGTGCAGCTCCCAGGTGGTCTAGAACTTGCTTTGTAGACCAGGCTGACCTCAAACTCACAGAGATCTGCCTGCTTCTGCCTTCCAAGTGCTGAGATTAAAAGTGTGCACCACAACAATGCATGCAGCGCAGAGATAGTTTTTCTCCTATAAAGAGTGACCTGTTCTGACTGAGAGGAACTGAAATTCTAGGGATGTTGTGTTTCCTGGTAGGAACCCCTTTACAAGCAGAGCCTTGGGCCTCGAAGAAATCAATCCTTCACAGGCTAGTGCCTTTTGAGCCCTTGTAACTCTAGAGAAACATGCCCTCACTTCAGTGCCTGTGTTCTTACTTCTATTACGTGTGTCCTTGGTGGTGGCTTTCTAGGATAATTTTGTTTAGGGCTGTAAAATTTGCCTTCAGACCTGAAATTGAATTCAACCCACTCCTTCCGAGCAGGAGCAACGGGCTTGTGTGTGTATCTCTTTCCAGGGGTCGTTTGTTGTTATTGATGCTGAGTGAGGTCATTTATCATGGACAATACAGAGCAAAAGTGAATTTATTAATATGCTCCCTGTTGGCACATGATTCAGTCTCAGAGCCGAATACTTGGCATCTTGTTACTTAGTAACTTCTATGTACAGGCTTTTTAAGCCCGGGCAGAATCTAGGGCAACCTGCCTTCTTCTGCCCCTCTGCTGTTGGTGTTGGGAGAAAGCAGTTGTATATTGGTTGTTACCATGCATGGAGCTAGGGGAAAAAAATCTATCTGCACATGGGAACACCAGGGTGGAGGTGGGGATGGGGGCCCACATGAAGCCGCTCCTCCCAGCTGCAAAGCAAGGTAGCAAAAAACACCAGGGAGAGGGCTGTGCCCTGTCTCAAGGGACACCCGGAGAACTCTTAGGCAGGGCCAGCCCTCTGACCTTCAGAACCCAGGACACCTGTGAAGTCTATGTTCACAGAGGGTAGTATGGAGTCCTAAGACTGTGCTTTGAATTACGACTTAATAATAAAAAATTTTAAATCAAAATGTTGTTGCTATACAACATGGAAAATCACCTAAGCCTGCATACAATGCCTTTATCTCCCTTCCCCCCCCCCCAAGAAAAAACATTGGAAGGAAATTTATCAAATGCACCAAAATATTATTTATTTTATTTTCTTGTTTCTGCTTCTGTAAATGTTCCACATTCTCACAATGAATATGTATCATATTTTAATCAGGGGGAAAAAAAGGTTTTCAAAAAGCTCTCTGGAAGCAGTGTCTCCCCTGACATTCCCCCATCCCCACTCTAATGAGTTCCCACCCCTACCCACACACCCCACTTCACAAGAGGAAAGCCTTCCTCATTAAAGTGCCCCACAGCTTCCCCTCCTCCACATCTCCTCAAAGAAATGTCTTGAGGAGATATCAAAGTGAAGTGTGTGTGTGAGAGAGAGAGAGAGAGAGAGAGAGAGAGAGAGAGAGAGAGAGAGAGAGAGAGATCTTCATATCAGGAAGGAGAAAACTCACCACAGAAATGAAAAACTAGATGAATGGAAGAGAACAGCAAGTATGAACTGTGGCAGGGCCCCATCATAGCAAAAGGTAACAATGAGGAACTAAAATCCCATCACAGAAGCTGTCAATGGGCCGGGCATGATGGGATCAATGAATAGGAGAAGCTTTTGCCAAGGGGAAGAGACCTGCCCATCATATCCCCTTGGCCTCCTTCACATAGAGAGTCCATCTGGGGAGAGGAGCCTGAGGAACTGGAGTTAGAGAGAGTGGGGAAGGCTAGCCACCCACTGGGGACACCTCAGGCTCTGATTTTGTGGATGCTAGCACCCAGGTAGAACGCATGCTGGCTCTACAGTCTCACAACAGCGGGTTCACGCAGGTTTATGCATCACAAAGAGCCCAAGATGTCTGAATTGCTCCTCCCTGGTCTCTCCTGTTTGGCAGTGGTGTAGCTGCCTCAGGGAGGATGTGCAAGAGGCCGGAGCAGGGTAGAGGGACAGAGAAACAGGGCTGCCCCTACAGGACAGCCACATTGCCCTTCTCCTGAGCTAGGCTGCAATTGCTCACGCCAGCACCTCTCTGTGTAGGCAAGTAGACTCAGCAGATGGGGAAGCCCGCCTTACAGCAGTCCGCTGCTTGCTAGCCGGGGGCCACGGATACCCTTTTTTAAGTGCCTCGTCAGGACCAAGGACTGTGCCAGGGTTCATTGTGTCTTATCCATTCCACCTTCTCAGTCCTCTAAACAAGTCTTACTAGCCCCCTTCATTGGGGAATACTGAACCTGGAGGAAATGACTTGCACAAAGTAACAACATGAGGCTCATCTCCGAGCTGCCCAAAGCCAAAGGTGAGCCTGCTGAGTAGGGCAGTTAAGAACATGGCCTTGGAGCCACCCTGCCTGGATTCAAAGTATGTCTCTGCCACAGCTTACCTATGTGAGCTTGACGCATATAGACCTCGTGCATCCAGGCACTTCTCTCTGAAGATGGAGGCTAGTGACAGCATGTCCCCCGGGATCGGTTGCAAGAGTATGCTTGTGTGAGGCCCAGAACACACTGAATGCTGCCTAGCAGTGAACTTGATTCAGCGAGTGGCACTGACCATTAACAAGCCTATCCTGCCTTCCCCCAGTGAGAAGCTGCACACTTCTATCGCAGGGTCCCTTGGAACCTCGCACCAGATTTTCCTAAAGAAAGAAAAGATTCCAAAGCCAGTCCTAGGGACATTTCTAGGACTATAAGAGACCCCAGATCAGAGGCAGCAATGTATGAACACATTGCTGGCCTGCACGGTGACAGCTCTATCCCAGCTAGGAGCATGCCTGACACCAACAGCTTCTCCGAGGAGTCACTCTGTATTAAGGAGCAGAAGGACCACCAGCTAGGACTTAGGAGAGAGGCAGGGGGCAGAATGACACAAACAGAATCTCAGAGTTCTGGTGAGCTTAACCTAGGAGGTTCCTGAGGTCCCCGTGTTCCCTGAGCTGGGGTCCTGATACGCCACCTGCTTCCCCTATCAAGTACTGTGCATGGCTCTCACCTGTGGCCTTTGCTGCCAGTTCTTTTCAAGATGTCCTCCTTTCCCTACCTCGCGCCACCCCCTGTGTGGCCCCCACCTAGCATAAGGAAACCCACTTAGCACAAAGACCCAAGAGTCTGGTATATCTAATCAGAGCCTTCCATGTGGAGTAAGGACCTTGGCTTTGCCCAGAGGTGAAGAGTCCTGGGAAAAATGGAATGTGTCCTCCGTGTAGCTCTGTCTCCCTCTTTCCAGAAGGTGCTCCACACCGCACTGCATGGTGCTCCTGTGTCCTCTGTGACAGGACTCAGGAAGGACATTGGATGCTAGCTCCCGAGCTTGTTAAAAGCCCATCAGAGTGCTAGGATAATTTATGAAGAGGGCTCTGAAGGAATGCAGGCAGAGCAAAGGCGGTTCAGAGTGGAGCCTGCACATGTAAATATCTAAGGCAGAGGCACCGGATCCTGCCTGACCACATCCCAA